>NW_025746265.1:130000-138456 GCF_021184085.1 Oncorhynchus gorbuscha
TGTCGTGTGTTTTGTCTTGTGTGTGTGTGTGTTGTCATGTTTGTGTGTGTGTGTGTTGTCTTGTGTGTGTGTGTGTGTGTGTGTGTGTGTGTGTGTGTGTGTGTGTGTGTGTGTGTGTGTGTGTGTGTGTGTGTGTGTGTGTGTGTGTGTGTGTGTGTGTGTGTGTGTGTGTGTGTGTGTGTGTGTGTGTCTCTCTCTCTTACGGTTCTGGAGGTCGGGGGGGCAGAGGGGGAGGTGAGAGACATGATCTCCTGGATGGCCAGTCTCAGTTTGAGGCGGTGCAGGGGGTTACTGATGCCAATCTCCCTCTGGATCTCTGTGTCCGACAGGGCAGACATGATGGCACCACTCTTCACATTGGCACGACACGCCGCCACGTACCAGGCTGGCATACCCACCCACAGCTACAGAGGAGACAGAGGGGGCAGGGGAGGACACAGAGGATGGCAGAGAGGGGACAGGAGAAAGGATTGGGTTATTTTTGTGTTTTGAATGTGTGCGCGTGCACATGATAATTTTTGTTGTGTGTGTCCATGTGAGAGTGATGGTGTGTGTGTGTGTCCATGTGAGAGTGATGGTGTGTGTGTGTGTCCATGTGAGAGTGATGGTGTGTGTGTGTGTACATGTGAGAGTGATGGTGTGTGTGTGTGTCCATGTGAGAGTGATGGTGTGTGTGTGTCCATATGAGAGTGATGGTGTGTGTGTGTGTACATGTGAGAGTGATGGTGTGTGTGTGTGTCCATATGAGAGTGATGGTGTGTGTGTGTCCATATGAGAGTGATGGTGTGTGTGTGTCCAGGTGAGAGTGATGGTGTGTGTGTGTCCAGGTGAGTGATGGTGTGTGTGTGTCCAGGTGAGTGATGGTGTGTGTGTCCAGGTGAGTGATGGTGTGTGTGTCCAGGTGAGTGATGGTGTGTGTGTCCAGGTGAGTGATGGTGTGTGTGTCCAGGTGAGTGATGGTGTGTGTGTCCAGGTGAGTGAGTGAGTGAGTGAGTGAGTGAGTGAGTGAGTGAGTGAGTGAGTGAGTGAGTGAGTGTGTGAGTGTGTGAGTGTGTGTGTGTGTGTGTGTGTGTGTGTGTGTGTGTGTGTGTGTGTGTGTGTGTGTGTGTCTCACCTCCAGCCAGACCACTACAGTAGGGCCGTCCCACTGGGCGAAGGGAAGACTCTGCCTGCGAGCCTCCTCCAGCAACTCATGCCTACAACAACACACATGGTTAGAGAGAGAGAGACACACACACACACAGAGAGAGAGAGAGAGCCCGTTTCACCTAACACACACCTCAACCTGCACACCATGAAAACACAGTACCTCACACACACACATGCACACACACACTGTTGTAAACATGCCGAGGTAAAAGAGAGAGAAAGCTGAGGATTTTAACCCTGCGGCAGGTCAGACCTAGAGAGAGAGAGGGAGGGAGAGAGAGAGAGAGAAAGACCGACCCCAGATCATTTCCAGAACATTCTGGCCATGTAAACAGGTCAGAAGTTTAAAAGCATGTGACCACTTCATAGCTTGGCAGGAGTCCCATTTAAATCAATACATTTGGTGGAAGACTCCTGTTTCCTCAGTCTAGAAGGAGACCCACCTTTATGCCAAGCCACTGTTACATAACCAGTATCTTTGTGGCCAACAGACTAAAGGCATCATGGGAAATGGAGTTCACACAACGGTTCAATACTAGAGGAAAACGTGTGTTAGAATGCATCCATAAGACAACAGTCAGTAGAGGCCACAATACATGCAGCAAAATACATGGGGAAAACCTTCAGATAGTTTGTCTATTTTTGTGTGTAATATATTTTGGTCCACAAGATGGCACCATCCACTACTTAATTCTAATAGCAGCATCGCATTAACGTGTGGAAAGATCCCACTAGTATCTGACCGAGAAACCTGGCAAGACTGACTCCGTGTCTTAGTGGTCACTTCCAGGGGTTGTTAGTCTACATCTGTGTTTACCAAACACGTGACAAAATATAACATTTGAATTCAGGAAGTACACTGAAAATCCTATTCTCCACCGTGCTTTTCAAATTAGGACATTTTGGAATTGAGTTGACTTTCTGAATTGAAAGGGAATTGACACCAACCCTGATAAGATCATCCTAGAACCTTAACACAGGAAGAAGCTCAGAGAAAGCTTGGTAAAAACAGCAGGTAGACACATTCCTGTTAGTTGAGATGGTACTGTAGGTATAGCAGAGAGGAAAACACATCAGATCTGAGGAGAGCTGGGGAGGAGAGCTGGTGAGGGCAGCATGAAGCCAACTGTTTAGAGCCAAAGAGGGCAAAGCAACAAGCAACATGGAGGAGATGACTCACCCTGTCGTTGGACTACAGATGGAATGAGAGAGGGATGAAATAAGAGTCAGAATCAGCTAAATAAAAAGAACTGAAGCCAATTAAAAATAACCTAACTAGGCATAGGAGAGCTCCTGGTGGCGATGGCCAATGAGAACCAAGCTCGGACTCCTGGTGGCGATGGCCAATGAGAACCAAGCTCGGACTCCTGGTGGCGATGGCCAATGAGAACCAAGCTCGGACTCCTGGTGGCGATGGCCAATGAGAACCAAGCTCGGACTCCTGGTGGCGATGGCCAATGAGAACCAAGCTCGGACTCCTGGTGGCGATGGCCAATGAGAACCAAGCTCGGACTCCTGGTGGCGATGGCCAATGAGAACCAAGCTCGGACTCCTGGTGGCGATGGCCAATGAGAACCAAGCTCGGACTCCTGGTGGCGATGGCCAATGAGAACCAAGCTCGGAATCCTGGTGGCGATGGCCAATGAGAACCAAGCTCGGACTCCTGGTGGCGATGGCCAATGAGAACCAAGCTCGGACTCCTGGTGGCGATGGCCAATGAGAACCAAGCTCGGACTCCTGGTGGCGATGGCCAATGAGAACCAAGCTCGGACTCCTGGTGGCGATGGCCAATGAGAACCAAGCTCGGACTCCTGGTGGCGATGGCCAATGAGAACCAAGCTCGGACTCCTGGTGGCATGGCCAATGAGAACCAAGCTTGGACTCCTGGTGGCAATGGCCAATGAGAACCAGTCTTTGACTGTATCAAACTAACGTAGATCTATCAAAAGTGTCATTAAAAAATTGCTTCAAAACACCAAACTAATTCAACCGCCTTATATTTGAAAGACATACAGCTATGATCAAGTCACCCCTTGATTACCTAAAGAAAAAAGGGGACATTAGTTCAGAATGAATGAAAGTGAAATGGAAGCCTGGCTGATACACTGCATCACATCAAGCTGAACTAGAAGCATGAAGCTGTACAAACACACAGGGCTGGTTTCCCAGACACAGGTAGAGTCCACCTCTGCACTAACAAGCATTCATTAATAGGAGACCGGGAAACTGGCCCTTACAAAATCACATCCTGGCAGTGTGGCTGAGGAGTTGCAGTGAATTGTATGATGGGAGATCGAGTTTGTGTGGAAGGGACGGGACGGGCATGAGACCAGGGAGGGACAGCATGGGGCATGAGACCAGGACAATGGGAGGGACAGCATGGGGCATGAGACCAGGGAGGGACTGCATGTGGCATGAGACCAGGGAGGGACAGCATGGGGCATGAGACCAGGGAGGGACAGCATGGGGCATGAGACCAGGAGGGACAGCATGGGGCATGAGACCAGGGAGGGACAGCATGGGGCATGAGACCAGGGAGGGACAGCATGGGGCATGAGACCAGGGAGGGACAGCATGGGGCATGAGACCAGGGAGGGACAGCATGGGGCATGAGACCAGGGAGGGACAGCATGGGGCATGAGACCAGGGAGGGACAGCATGGGGCATGAGACCAGGGAGGGACAGCATGGGGCATGAGACCAGGGAGGGACAGCATGGGGCATGAGACCAGGGAGGGACAGCATGGGGCATGAGACCAGGGAGGGACAGCATGGGACATGAGACCAGGGAGGGACAGCATGGGACATGAGACCAGGGAGGGACAGCATGGGACATGAGACCAGGGAGGGACAGCATGGGACATGAGACCAGGGAGGGACAGCATGGGACATGAGACCAGGGGGAGGGACAGCATGGGACATGAGACCAGGGAGGGACAGCATGGGGCATGAGACCAGGGAGGGACAGCATGGGGCATGAGACCAGGGAGGGACAGCATGGGGCATGAGACCAGGGAGGGACAGCATGGGGCATGAGACCAGGGAGGGACAGCATGGGGCATGAGACCAGGGAGGGACAGCATGGGGCATGAGACCAGGGAGGGACAGCATGGGGCATGAGACCAGGGAGGGACAGCATGGGGCATGAGACCAGGGAGGGACAGCATGGGGCATGAGACCAGGGAGGGACAGCATGGGGCATGAGACCAGGGAGGGACAGCATGGGGCATGAGACCAGGGAGGGACAGCATGGGGCATGAGACCAGGGAGGGACAGCATGGGGCATGAGACCAGGGAGGGACAGCATGGGGCATGAGACCAGGGAGGGACAGCATGGGGCATGAGACCAGGGAGGGACAGCATGGGGCATGAGACCAGGGAGGGACAGCATGGGGCATGAGACCAGGGAGGGACAGCATGGGGCATGAGACCAGGGAGGGACAGCATGGGGCATGAGACCAGGGAGGGACAGCATGGGGCATGAGACCAGGGAGGGACAGCATGGGGCATGAGACCAGGGAGGGACAGCATGGGGCATGAGACCAGGGAGGGACAGAATGGGACATGAGACCAGGGAGGGACAGCATGGGGCATGAGACCAGGGAGGGACAGCATGGGGCATGAGACCAGGGAGGGACAGTATGGGGCATGAGACCAGGGAGGGACAGTATGGGGCATGAGACCAGGGAGGGACAACATGGGGCTGTGTGTGAGAGAGCGAGTGGCAGTGCGCTGCACGGCAGGGTGATCATAGAGCAACACAGGGCTGTTACAGTGCTGGGGTCAGATCTACAACGGACATATAGAACACACAAGCATAAACAGCAGCATGGCTGGAGCCATCAACCAGACCTATCTGAGCAAGATTGACCTCTCTAGTACAGCAAGATCTGTGGTTGATCGAGTAGATTCATATCTATTGGATGGAAGCAGAAAACACCAGTCCCTCTCCTGTTAACGAGACGGAACCAGTCCCTCTCCTGTTAACGAGACGGAACCAGTCCCTCTCCTGTTAACGAGACGGAACCAGTCCCTCTCCTGTTAACGAGACGGAACCAGTCCCTCTCCTGTTAGACCAGAGAGGGAACCAGTCCCTCTCCTGTTAACGAGACGGAACCAGTCCCTCTCCTGTTAACGAGACGGAACCAGTCCCTCTCCTGTTAACGAGACGGAACCAGTCCCTCTCCTGTTAACGAGACGGAACCAGTCCCTCTCCTGTTAACGAGACGGAACCAGTCCCTCTCCTGTTAACGAGACGGAACCAGTCCCTCTCCTGTTAACGAGACGGAACCAGTCCCTCTCCTGTTAACGAGACGGAACCAGTCCCTCTCCTGTTAACGAGACGGAACCAGTCCCTCTCCTGTTAACGAGACGGAACCAGTCCCTCTCCTGTTAACAGACGGAACCAGTCCCTCTCCTGTTAACGAGATGGCGGAACCAGTCCCTCTCCTGTTAACGAGACCTATCGGAACCAGTCCCTCTCCTGTTAACAGATCGGAACCAGTCCCTCTCCTGTTAACGAGCGGAACCAGTCCCTCTCCTGTTAACGAGACGGAACCAGTCCCTCTCCTGTTAACGAGACGGAACCAGTCCCTCTCCTGTTAACGAGACGGAACCAGTCCCTCTCCTGTTAACGAGACGGAACCAGTCCCTCTCCTGTTAACGAGACGGAACCAGTCCCTCTCCTGTTAACGAGACGGAACCAGTCCCTCTCCTGTTAACGAGACGGAACCAGTCCCTCTCCTGTTAACGAGACGGAACCAGTCCCTCTCCTGTTAACGAGACGGAACCAGTCCCTCTCCTGTTAACGAGACGGAACCAGTCCCTCTCCTGTTAACGAGACGGAACCAGTCCCTCTCCTGTTAACGAGACGGAACCAGTCCCTCTCCTGTTAACGAGACGGAACCAGTCCCTCTCCTGTTAACGAGACGGAACCAGTCCCTCTCCTGTTAACGAGACGGAACCAGTCCCTCTCCTGTTAACGAGACGGAACCAGTCCCTCTCCTGTTAACGAGACGGAACCAGTCTCTCTCCTGTTAACGAGACGGAACCAGTCTTTCTCCTGTTAACGAGACGGAACCAGTCTTTCTCCTGTTAACGAGACGGAACCAGTCTTTCTCCTGTTAACGAGACGGAACCAGTCTATCTACCACTAGTACCACTACTGACTTATCTATGTTGCATCACTGACAGAAGTGGTGACAAGATGTGGAAACACCTACTTCTTCTGCAGTTTCCTGTTCTTCTCAGCGGGGCCGCCTAGTTTGCCCAGCCCCGGTGCATCCTGGGGAGAGGTCTCTGCCTCGGGGGTACCAGCTGTGAGGAGAGATGGAGGGTCAGAGGTTAAAGTCGGTGCAGGTAGTCCCTTCCTGTTTCAGCTTGTTTTCTTCTGTTTGCTGCCTAATGAACTTGAACCAGCAGGCATGTTTTAGGAGGGGACTGACCTTGGCTGCCAGGGGACTCCTTGCTCCCTGGGGGGCCTGGCCGACCCTTCTCCTTCTTGCCGAAGAGGCGCCCGATGGAGGACTTGATGCTCTTCTTCTTGGCTGCCTTGTTCAGAGAGTCCTGACTGCTGTTACTGCTGCTGGGGTTACTACCCTGGCCGTCCTGTAGGGTGGTCATACTGAGACAGAGAGAGGAGGGGTGAGAGGAAGAGAGAAAAGGGGGATCGAAAGAGAGAAAAGGGGGATCGAGAGAGAGAAATGGGGATCGAGAGAGAGAGAAGGGGGATCGAGAGAGAGAAGGGGGAGCGAAGAGAGAGAGGGGGAGCGAGAGAGAGAAGGGGGAGCGAGAGAGAGAAGGGGGAGCGAGAGAGAGAAGGGGGAGCGAGAGAGAGAAGGGGGAGCGAGAGAGAGAAGGGGGAGCGAGAGAGAGAAGGGGGAGCGAGAGAGAGAAGGGGGAGCGAGAGAGAGAAGGGGGAGCGAGAGAGAGAAGGGGAGCGAGAGAGAGAAGGAGAAGGGGAGCGAGAGAGAGAAGGGGATCGAGAGAGAAGAGATCGAGAGAGAGGGGGATCGAGAGAGAGAAGGGGATCGAGAGAGAGAAGGGGAGCGAGAGAGAGAAGGGGGAGCGAGAGAGAGAAGGGGGAGAGAGAGAGAGAAGGGGGAGCGAGAGAGAGAAGGGGAGCGAGAGAGAGAAGGGGGAGCGAGAGAGAGAAGGAGAGAGAGAGGAGCGAGAGAGAGAAGGGGAGGGGAGCGAGAGAGAGAAGGGGGGGAGCGAGAGAGAGAAGGGGAGCGAGAGAGAGAAGGGGAGCGAGAGAGAGAAGGGGAGCGAGCGAGAGAGAGAAGGGGAGCGAGAGAGAGAAGGGGAGCGAGAGAGAGAAGGGGAGCGAGAGAGAGAAGGGGAGCGAGAGAGAGAAGGGGAGCGAGAGCGAGAAGGGGAGCGAGAGAGAGAAGGGGAGAGAGAGAAGGGGCGAGAGAGAGAAGGGGAGCGAGAGAGAGAAGGGGAGCGAGAGAGAGAAGGGGAGCGAGAGAGAGAAGGGGAGCGAGAGAGAGAAGGGGAGCGAGAGAGAGAAGGGGAGCGAGAGAGAGAAGGGGAGCGAGAGAGAGAAGGGGAGCGAGAGAGAGAAGGGGAGCGAGAGAGAGAAGGGGAGCGAGAGAGAGAAGGGGATCGAGATGAGCATGAATGCATAGAGAGATATACAGAGAGAGAAAGAGAGAAAGCGAGGGAGAGAGATGTGGATAGATAGATTGAAAGATCAGAAACAGAGGGATGAAGGGATGGATGAACAGGACAGATAAGAGAACGACAGAAGGAGAGAGAGAGAGAAACATGGCTATTGTAGAAAACAGAGTGAGATATTGTTTAGGCAGAAAGGGGCTTCCTACCTGCGGATGTCCCTGATGTCCTCATGGCTGGCAGTGTGGCTGGCCCCCTTGTGCAGGCGCATGGAGCGGGGGTGGTGGGAGGAGACGTCTCACACTGGATTGTGGTCTTGTCGTCCTGGGCAGACTAGACATAACACAGGGACACTCAGTCAGTCACTGTCTTCTAACAGGAAAAGGGGGTAGAGGAGGAGAGCTTTTAAAAAGCGTCTCCTCCCTCTCTGTATTGAGTGGATGGGGAGGACAGAGGAGAAGACAGACTAGTTCTTCAACCTGGAAAGAAGAAAATAACAGTCTCCCCTCACTTTGTGACGTGTTCATTTCAGGAAGTTCAAGACAGAGGTGAGACACGCGTCAGGGTTTGGGAAGTGCAGAGGGGGTGAGACACGCGTGGGGGGGAGTCAAGGTTTGAGGAAGTAAGGGAGTGTGGGGTTGGGAAGACACGTTTTAGGGGGTGTAGAGACTAGACTACAGGTTATGGTTGGGA
>NW_025746266.1:0-70000 GCF_021184085.1 Oncorhynchus gorbuscha
ATCTTCCCACACCTGTTCCCGATCCTTTCCCCTGATTAGAGTCCCTATTTATTCCTTTGTGATCCGTTCCTGTCCCGTCGGTTCCTTGTATTGTATTCACCATGCTGTGATTGCGTTTCGCCCTGTCCTGTCGTGTTTTTGCTGTGATTGTGTATCGCCCTGTCCTGTCGTGTTTTTTTTGCCTTCATCAGATGCTGCGTGTGAGCAGGTGTCTCTGTCGACTACGGCCTGCGCCTACCCGAAGCGACCTGCAGTCTGTGGCCGCTTCTCCAGTTATTTCCCCTCTACAAGTCTAGAGGATTTCTGTTATTCCCTGTTTGGACTATAATAAACTCTGTTTCTGTTAAGTCGCTTTTGGGTCCTCTTTCACCTGCATGACAACTACATTTTGGAAGTTTAAATAAATTCAAATCTTCCAAGTGTTTTCAGTAGTTAATTGAAAAAAATAAAAAATTCACAAATGACCCCTTATACATTTACATTTAAGTCATTTAGCAGACGTTCTTATCCAGAGCGACTTACAAATTGGTGTATTCACCTTATGACATCCAGTGGAACAGTCACTTTACAATAGTGCATCTAAATCTTAAAGGGGGGGGGTGAGAAGGATTACTTATCCTATTATTATTGTTCTCTCTCCCTGCACTCATGAAAAAGTACTACTGAATTACTACACGACATCTATTTGTGCAGTAGTGAATATGTAGAGACGTGTATGGGGTTCTGTAGTTAATGTGTAGTTAATGCACTACTCAAGATACACAAATAGAGTTTTATATTGTTCAGTAGGAAAACAGTAGTTTCCAGTTGAAATCAGGTAGAGATTTTATAGTGTTCAGTAGGAAAACAGTAGTGTTTCAAGTAGTAATCAGGTAGAGATTTTATAGTGTTCAGTAAGAAAACAGTCGTTTCCGGTAATCAGGTAGAGATTTAATAGTGTTCAGTAGCAAAACAGTAGTTTCCAGTTGTAATCAGGTAGAGATTTTATAGTGTTCAGTAAGAAAACAGTCGTATTTCAAGTAGTAATCAGGTAGAGTTTTTACTACTTGTGTTGGTAGTAAATAAGTAGCCACAACACTACAGCCAGACTACACTGGCTTTTAAACAACCACAGAAGACAAAACAGGAAGTAGTTGGTTGTTTTTGACAACCCCTGAATGGAATGATCTTCCATCCTTTGTCATCATGTCTTTCACAGCCCTTATGATGGCACCATCTGGAAGTTGAACTTTCCTTTATGTTTTATAAATGCCTTCATGTTGTTGTTTAGCCGCGTATATAACTTCCTACCAGATCAAAAAGATTGCGAGCCAAAACAGACTTTTGTTTACCCTATCTGTTTGCTAGCCCCATTGAAATGTACTTACCCATTCTACTTAGCTCTTTTGACCTATGGCCAAGGAGGCCCTCGACATTAGAAGACTGGAGGCCATCGTTGGTAAGATTAACATTGTTTATCTGTGTTGTCGTATGTGACCTCTGTTAGCAGAGGTTGTCTCTTGTGCGTGTCTTTATTTACTAAAACGTTACTGTGGTGGAGAAATGCAACAAAAAGAGGATCTGAAGAGAGTTAAATCAAAGTTGAAGGATCTGAAGAGTTAAATCAAAGTTGAAGGATCTGAAGACAGATAAATATAAACTGAAGGACCTGAAGATAGATAAATCAAAGTTGAAGGATCTGAAGAGTTAAATCAAAGTTGAAGGATCTGAAGACAGATAAATATAAACTGAAGGACCTGAAGATAGATAAATATAAACCGAAGGACCTGAAGATAGATAAATATAAACTGAAGGACCTGAAGATAGATAAATATAAACTGAAGGACCTGAAGATAGATAAATATAAACTGAAGGACCTGAAGATAGATAAATATAAACTGAAGGACCTGAAGATAGATAAATATAAACTGAAGGACCTGAAGATAGATAAATATAAACTGAAGGACCTGAAGATAAATAAATATAAACTGAAGGATCTGAAGATAGATAAATATAAACTGAAGGACCTGAAGATAGGTGTGATAATGTTGCGTTTAGGAGGTAGGTGAAGGACTCAGGCGCAGGAGAGCAGGGATGTCTGAGACTTTAATTGGCAAGTCCACCAACACAGGTATGGCACAATCAAACAAGTACAACACCCTCGACAACAGAGAACCCGTACAAACGCACGGAGGAACAAGCAAAGTTCAGACAATAACACTCTTATGAACCCATGAAAACAAAGAATGGCATAACGTCACCGAGCCAATCACAATGAAAGAATAATCCCGCACAAACCCAGGCAGGCAACAGGGTAAATATATACACACAGAAATGAAAGCAAATGAAACCAGGTGTGAAAAAGAACCGAAGACAAAACCAACAGAAAAGGAAAAAGGGATCGGTGACGGCTAGTAGACCGGAGACGCCGAGCGCCGATCGCCGCCCGAACAGCGAGAGGAACTACCTTCGGTAGAAGTCGTGACAATAGGTAAGTCAAAGCTGAATGAAGACAAGGCCTCAAAGGGGATTAACACATATGTAAATATGTAATCGAATGTGTAATGTAATACACTTAATTACGTTTGAAGATGCTGATCATTTCTTGTTTTATGATGTAACGACAGTTAGAAACCTGAAGAAATTACACAGTGAACCAGTATAGTAGTAACACACTATTGAGACAGGGATTTTGAATGGGCAAACAGTTGTACAGTTGTCAGTTGTCAATATTAACTCAAAAGGGTTTATGTAGGAAATGAAAAAAGATCAAGAGCAATTCAGTAATGATACACACACGGTAGCAGTAATGTGTAGACATTACATAGTAATTCAACAGGGATTGATTAGTCATTACATAGTAATTCAAAGGGATTGATTAGTCATTACATAGTAATTCAAAGGGATTGATTAGTCATTACATAGTAATTCAAATGGATTGATTAGTCATTACATAGTAATTCAAAGGGATTGATTAGTCATTACATAGTAATTCAAAGGGATTGATTAGTCATTACATAGTAATTCAAAGGGATTGATTAGTCATTACATAGTAATTCAAATGGATTGATTAGTCATTACATAGTAATTCAAAGGGATTGATTAGTCATTACATAGTAATTCAAATGGATTGATTAGTCATTACATAGTAATTCAAAGGGATTGATTAGTCATTACATAGTAATTCAAATGGATTGATTAGTCATTACATAGTAATTCAAATGGATTGATTAGGCATTACATAGTAATTCAAAGGGATTGATTAGTCATTACATAGTAATTCAACAGGGATTGATTAGTCATTACATAGTAATTCAAAGGGATTGATTAGTCATTACATAGTAATTCAAAGGGATTGATTAGTCATTACATAGTAATTCAAAGGGATTGATTAGTCATTACATTGTAATTCAAAGGGATTGATTAGTCATTACATAGTAATTCAAAGGGATTGATTAGTCATTACATAGTAATTCAAATGGATTGATTAGTCATTACATAGTAATTCAAATGGATTGATTAGGCATTACATAGTAATTCAAAGGGATTGATTAGTCATTACATAGTAATTCAAATGGATTGATTAGTCATTACATAGTAATTCAACAGGGATTGATTAGTCATTACATAGTAATTCAAAGGGATTGATTAGTCATTACATAGTAATTCAAAGGGATTGATTAGTCATTACATAGTAATTCAAAGGGATTGATTAGTCATTACATAGTAATTCAAAGGGATTGATTAGTCATTACATAGTAATTCAAAGGGATTGATTAGTCATTACATAGTAATTCAAAGGGATTGATTAGTCATTACATAGTAATTCAAATGGATTGATTAGTCATTACATAGTAATTCAAAGGGATTGATTAGTCATTACATAGTAATTCAAAGGGATTGATTAGTCATTACATAGTAATTCAAAGGGATTGATTAGTCATTACATAGTAATTCAAATGGATTGATTAGTCATTACATAGTAATTCAAAGGGATTGATTAGTCATTACATAGTAATTCAAAGGGATTGATTAGTCATTACATAGTAATTCAAAGGGATTGATTAGTCATTACATAGTAATTCAAAGGGATTGATTAGTCATTACATAGTAATTCAAAGGGATTGATTAGTCATTACATAGTAATTCAAATGGATTGATTAGTCATTACATAGTAATTCAAATGGATTGATTAGTCATTACATAGTAATTCAAAGGGATTGATTAGTCATTACATAGTAATTCAAATGGATTGATTAGTCATTACATAGTAATTCAAATGGATTGATTAGGCATTACATAGTAATTCAAAGGGATTGATTAGTCATTACATAGTAATTCAAATGGATTGATTAGTCATTACATAGTAATTCAACAGGGATTGATTAGTCATTACATAGTAATTCAAAGGGATTGATTAGTCATTACATAGTAATTCAAAGGGATTGATTAGTCATTACATAGTAATTCAAAGGGATTGATTAGTCATTACATAGTAATTCAAAGGGATTGATTAGTCATTACATAGTAATTCAAAGGGATTGATTAGTCATTACATAGTAATTCAAAGGGATTGATTAGTCATTACATAGTAATTCATCAGGGATTGATTAGTCATTACATAGTAATTCAAAGGGATTGATTAGTCATTACATAGTAATTCAAAGGGATTGATTAGTCATTACATAGTAATTCAAAGGGATTGATTAGTCATTACATAGTAATTCAACAGGGATTGATTAGTCATTACATAGTAATTCAAAGGGATTGATTAGTCATTACATAGTAATTCAAAGGGATTGATTAGTCATTACATAGTAATTCAAAGGGATTGATTAGTCATTACATAGTAATTCAAAGGGATTGATTAGTCATTACATAGTAATTCAAAGGGATTGATTAGTCATTACATAGTAATTCAAAGGGATTGATTAGTCATTACATATTCATTCAAAGGGATTGATTAGTCATTACATAGTAATTCAAAGGGATTGATTAGTCATTACATAGTAATTCAAAGGGATTGATTAGTCATTACATAGTAATTCAAAGGGATTGATTAGTCATTACATAGTAATTCAAAGGGATTGATTAGTCATTACATAGTAATTCAAAGGGATTGATTAGTCATTACATAGTAATTCAAAGGGATTGATTAGTCATTACATAGTAATTCAAAGGGATTGATTAGTCATTACATATTCATTCAAAGGGATTGATTAGTCATTACATAGTAATTCAAAGGGATTGATTAGTCATTACATAGTAATTCAAAGGGATTGATTAGTCATTACATAGTAATTCAAAGGGATTGATTAGTCATTACATAGTAATTCAAAGGGATTGATTAGTCATTACATAGTAATTCAAAGGGATTGATTAGTCATTACATAGTAATTCAAAGGGATTGATTAGTCATTACATAGTAATTCAAAGGGATTGATTAGTCATTACATAGTAATTCAACAGGGATTGATTAGTCATTACATAGTAATTCAAAGGGATTGATTAGTCATTACATAGTAATTCAAAGGGATTGATTAGTCATTACATAGTAATTCAAAGGGATTGATTAGTCATTACATAGTAATTCAAAGGGATTGATTAGTCATTACATAGTAATTCAAAGGGATTGATTAGTCATTACATAGTAATTCAAAGGGATTGATTAGTCATTACATAGTAATTCAAAGGGATTGATTAGTCATTACATAGTAATTCAAAGGGATTGATTAGTCATTACATAGTAATTCAAAGGGATTGATTAGTCATTACATAGTAATTCAAAGGGATTGATTAGTCATTACATAGTAATTCAAATGGATTGATTAGGCATTACATAGTAATTCAAAGGGATTGATTAGTCATTACATAGTAATTCAAAGGGATTGATTAGTCATTACATATTAATTCAAAGGGATTGATTAGTCATTACATAGTAATTCAAAGGGATTGATTAGTCATTACATAGTAATTCAAAGGGATTGATTAGTCATTACATAGTAATTCAAATGGATTGATTAGTCATTACATAGTAATTCAACAGGTATTGATTAGGCATTACATAGTAATTCAAAGGGATTGATTAGTCATGTAGCAGTAATGTGTAGGCATTACGTAGTAATTCAAAGGGATTGATTAGGCATGTAGCAGTAATGTGTAGGCATTACGTAGTAATTCAAAGGGATTGATTAGTCATGTAGCAGTAATGTGTGGGCATTACATAGTAATTCAACAGGTATTGATTCGTCATGTAGCAGTAATGTGTAGGCATTACATAGTAATTCAAAGGGATTGATTAGGCATTAGATAGTAATTCAAAGGGATTCAAAGTAATGTTCAAAGGCACTCACTACCATACCCTGTTCAAAGGCACTTACTACCATACCTGGTTCAAAGGTACAAACTACCATACCCAGTTCAATGGCACAAACTACCATACCCGGTTCAATCGCACAAACTACCATACCCGGTTCAATGGCACTTACTACCATACCCGGTTCAATGGCACTTACTACCATACTCGGTTCAATGGCACTTACTACCATACACCCGGTTCAATGGCACTTACTACCATACCGGTTCAAACGCACATATACTAGCATACCCGGTTCAATGACACAAACTACCATACCCGGTTCAAAGGTACCCACTACCATACCCGGTTCAAACGCACATATACTAGCATAACTGGTTCAAAGGCACCTACTACCATACCCTGTTCAAAGGTACCCACTACCATACCCGGTCCAATGCTCCCTACTACCATACCCGGTTCAAAGGCACCTACTACCATACCCTGTTCAATGGCACCTACTACCATACCCTGTTCAAAGGCACCTACTACCATACCCTGTTCAAAGGCACTTACTACCATACCCGGTTCAAAGGCACATACTACCATGCCCGGTTCAAAGGCACCTAATACCATACCCTGGTTCAAAGGCACTTACTACCATACCCAGTTCAAAGGCACATACTACCATACCCGGTTCAAAGGCACCTACTACCATACCCTGGTTCAAAGGCACCTACTACCATACCCGGTTCAAAGGTACATACTACCATACCCGGTTCAATGGCACTTACTACCATACCCGGTTCAAACGCACATATACTAGCATACCCGGTTCAATGACACAAACTACCATACCCGGTTCAAAGGTACCCACTACCATACCCGGTTCAATCGCACAAACTACCATACCCGGTTCAATGGCACTTACTACCATACCCGGTTCAATGGCACTTACTACCATACTCGGTTCAATGGCACTTACTACCATACCCGGTTCAATGGCACTTACTACCATACCCGGTTCAAATGCACATATACTAGCATACCCGGTTCAATGACACAAACTACCATACCCGGTTCAAAGGTACCCACTACCATACCCGGTTCAAACGCACATATACTAGCATAACTGGTTCAAAGGCACCTACTACCATACCCTGTTCAAAGGTACCCACTACCATACCCGGTCCAATGCTCCCTACTACCATACCCGGTTCAAAGGCACCTACTACCATACCCTGTTCAATGGCACCTACTACCATACCCTGTTCAAAGGCACCTACTACCATACCCTGTTCAAAGGCACTTACTACCATACCCGGTTCAAAGGCACATACTACCATGCCCGGTTCAAAGGCACCTAATACCATACCCTGGTTCAAAGGCACTTACTACCATACCCAGTTCAAAGGCACATACTACCATACCCGGTTCAAAGGCACCTACTACCATACCCTGGTTCAAAGGCACCTACTACCATACCCGGTTCAAAGGTACATACTACCATACCCGGTTCAAAGGCACATACTACCATACCCGGTTCAAAGGCACTTACTACCATACCCGGTTCAAAGGCACCTTCTACCATACCTGGTTCAAAGGCACTTAAATATTTTGTCTTGCCTCATTCACTCTATGAATGGCACACATACACAATCCATGTCTCAATTGTCTCAAGGCTTATAAATCCTCCTCTTCATCTACACTGATTGAAATGATTGAAATCATAGCTTTCACCTGGATTCACCTGGTCAGTCTATATCATGGAAAGAGCAGGTCTTCATAATGTTTCATCCAGTCAGCGTATATATTCAGAGCAGCTTCCCCGACATTGGAGGCCAGACAGTGTATGATGCGCTCCTAGTTAGAGCTATGGGGAGAGATGCTGTGGGTGCTTGTGTAATGGAGGGGGTCAGTGAACCACGCTCACGGGATGAGTAACCTTGACTGAAGCCTGGAGACTTGTGTTAGCTCCCGAATGAATGCCTCAGCTCAGATGAGCAATTTGTCCAGCAGGAAATGCATTGGAATAGTTCAGTACGTGAAGAGATACAGTGAACATCTCAAAGGGTCTAATACTTCCAAGTCTTGCGTTACCATACTTCCAAGTCTTGCTTTTACCCATGAGGAAGCCTGGATATCAAGGTTTGCGTACTACAGAAGATTTTGCTGATCTCAGCTGAGTTTGTTCAGCAGGAAGCCATCGGGATAGCCCAGCAGGTCAACTGATACTGACACAGTGACCATCTCAAAGACTACAGCTTCACCCCAGGTCTCAGTGACCATCTCAAAGACAACAGCTTCACCCCAGGTCTCAGTGACCATCTCAAAGACTAGAGCTTCAATCCAGATCTCAGTGACCATCTCAAAGACGACAGCTTCAATCCAGGTCTCAGTGACCATCTCAAAGACTACAGCTTCAATCCAGGTCTCAGTGACCATCTCAAAGACTACAGCTTCACCCCAGGTCTCAGTGACCATCTCAAAGACTACAGCTTCACCCCAGGTCTCAGTGACCATCTCAAAGACAACAGCTTCACCCCAGGTCTCAGTGACCATCTCAAAGACTAGAGCTTCAATCCAGATCTCAGTGACCATCTCAAAGACGACAGCTTCAATCCAGGTCTCAGTGACCATCTCAAAGACTACAGCTTCAATCCAGGTCTCAGTGACCATCTCAAAGACTACAGCTTCACCCCAGGTCTCAGTGACCATCTCAAACACTACAGCGACACCCCAGGTCTCAGTGTCCATCTCAAAGACTACAGCTTCACCACCAGGTCTCAGTGACCATCTCAAAGACTACAGCTTCACCACCAGGTCTCAGTGACCATCTCAAAGACTACAGTTTCACCCCAGGTCTCAGTGACCATCTCTAAGACTACAGCTTCACCCCAGGTCTCAGTGACCATCTCTAAGACTACAGCTTCACCCCAGGTCTCAGTGACCATCTCAAAGACTACAGCTTCACCACCAGGTCTCAGTGACCATCTCAAAGACTACAGCTTCACCACCAGGTCTCAGTGACCATCTCAAAGACTACAGCTTCAACACCAGGTCTCAGTGACCATCTCAAAGACTACAGCTTCACCACCAGGTCTCAGTGACCATCTCAAAGACTACAGCTTCACCACCAGGTCTCAGTGACCATCTCAAAGACTACAGCTTCACCACCAGGTCTCAGTGACCATCTCAAAGACTACAGCTTCACCCCAGGTCTCAGTGACCATCTCTAAGACTACATCTACACAACAGCTCTCAGTGACCATCTCAAAGATTACAGCTTCACCCCAGGTCTCAGTGACCATCTCAAAGACTACAGCTTCACCACCAGGTCTCAGTGACCATCTCAAAGACTACAGCTTCACCACCAGGTCTCAGTGATCATCTCTAAGACTACATCTACACAACAGCTCTCAGGTCTTTTCAGCCCCTTCTTCTTAACCAAACAAATAGACTAGAGAGGATTAGTCCCTTTCTAAGCTGCCCTCCATTAGGGCCCAGGCAACATTAACCAGGCCAGTCACACGTGTGCTAACTATTATGTCAGGGTCACGTCCCATTTGAACAAGGACAGATGTAATACTACTAATGATGAACACTACTCTACAGGCCGGGGTTATTCCTCAACAGGGAAAATACCCGCATCACAAATGACACCCCAATTCCCTACATAGTGCACTACTTTTGACCTAACCATGTCCCCAGGCTCAATTGCTACCGCATATAAACTCGACGGCGAGAGAGCTGTCCGGTGGGCGAGAATACTAAGTAGTAATTATTAAGTAGTGCGACGGCGAGAGAGCTGTCCGGTGGGCGAGAATACTAAGTAGTAATTATTAAGTAGTGCGACGGCGAGAGAGCTGTCCGGTGGGCGAGAATACTAAGTAGTAATTATTAAGTAGTGCACTACAGGAAATAGTGTGCCATTTTGGAATGCAGACATTGTGATTCACACCTGCATAGAAACCGTACACTCCAATAATCACTGGAGAGAGATCAACGGATTGGCCTCCTGCATAGAAACCATACACTCCAATAATCACTGGAGAGAGGTCAACGGATTGGCCTCCTGCATAGAAACCGCACACTCCAATAATCACTGGAGAGAGATCAACGGATTGGCCTCCTGCATAGAAACCATACACTCCAATAATCACTGGAGAGAGGTCAACGGATTGGCCTCCTGCATAGAAACCGCACACTCCAATAATCACTGGAGAGAGGTCAACGGATTGGCCTCCTGCATAGAAACCGCACACTCCAATAATCACTGGAGAGAGGTCAACGGATTGGCCTCCTGCATAGAAACCATTCACTCCAATAATCACTGGAGAGAGGTCAACGGATTGGCCTCCTGCATAGAAACCATACACTCCAATAATCACTGGAGAGACTTCATATATATATATATTCTTTTTAACCTATATTTAACTAGGCAAGTCAAAGGTTAATTGTGTTTTGTGTTTTAGGTTCGGAAGTCTCCAGTTCACAAGTTCAACATGTCGGACTGACTCTCCCTCACTTTAACAAAATGTATATTTAAAGAAATATTTGGAAGGAAATGTATGATTGTGTATAATTGTCCAGTAAGGTATTTAGACCAAATGGATGTAATCCAAAAAGGATGAATGTATCCTATTGACTGTAAAACTGTTTACACAAAGCATCCCCAATCTGTTTCTTTATGAGGTCCCTGTAGTGGAGAGAACTCTGACCTCAGTGCTGTTTCTTTATGAGGTCCCTGTAGTGGAGAGAACTCTGACCTCAGTGCTGTTTCTTTATGAGGTCCCTGTAGTGGAGAGAACTCTGTCCCCAATCTGTTTCTTTATGAGGTCCCTGTAGTGGAGAGAACTCTGTCCTCAGTGGTGTTTCTTTATGAGGTCCCTGTAGTGGAGAGAACTCTGTCCCCAATCTGTTTCTTTATGAGGTCCCTGTAGTGGAGAGAACTCTGTCCTCAGTGGTGTTTCTTTATGAGGTCCCTGTAGTGGAGAGAACTCTGTCCTCAGTGCTGTTTCTTTATGAGGTCCCTGTAGTGGAGAGAACTCTGTCCCCAATCTGTTTCTTTATGAGGTCCCTGTCTCAGCCTCCAGTATTTATGCTACAGTAGTTTATGTGTCGGGGGGCTAGGGTCAGTTTGTTTATCTGGAGTACTTCTCCTGTCCTATTCAGGTGTCCTGTGTGAATCTAAGTGTGCGTTCTCTAATTCTCTCCTTCTCTCTTTCTTTCTCTCTCTCGGAGGACCTGAGCCCTAGGACCATGCCCCAGGACTACCTGACATGATGACCCCTTGCTGTCCCCATTCCACCTGGCCATGCTGCTGCTCCAGTTTCAACTGGCCTGGGCCCTAGGACCATGTCCCAGGACTACCTGACATGAGGACTCCTTGCTGTCCCCAGTCCACCTGGCCATGCTCCTGCTCCAGTTTCAACTGTTCTGCCTTACTATTATTCAACCATGCTGGTCATTTATGAACATTTGAACATCTTGGCCACGTTCTGTTATAATCTCCACCCGGCACAGCCAGAAGAGGACTGGCCACCCCACATATGCTCTCTCTAATTCTCTCTTTCTTTCTCTCTCTCGGAGGACCTGAGCCCTAGGACCGTGCCCCAGGACTACCTGACATGATGGCTCCTTGCTGTCCCCAGTCCACCTGACTGTGCTGCTGCTCCAGTTTCAACTGTTCTGCCTTATTATTATTTGACCATGCTGGTCATTTATGAACATTTGAACATCTTGGTCATGTTCTGTTACAATCTCTACCCGGCACAGCCAGAAGAGGACTGGCCACCCCACATAGCCCGGTTCCTCTCTAGGTTTCTTCCTAGGTTTTGGCCTTTCTAGGGAGTTTTTCCTAGCCACCGTGCTTTTACACCTGCATTGTTTGCTGTTTGGGGTTTTAGGCTGGGTTTCTGTACAGCACTTTGAGATATCAGCTGATGTACGAAGGGCTATATAAATAAATTTGATTTGATTTGATTTGATTCTGTAGTGGAGAGAACTCTGTCCTCAGTGGTGTTTCTTTATGAGGTCCCTGTAGTGGAGAGAACTCTGTCCTCAGTGCTGTTTCTTTATGAGGTCCCTGTAGTGGAGATAACTCTGTCCTCAGTGCTGTTTCTTCATGAGGTCCCTGTAGTGGAGAGAACTCTGTCCTCAGTGCTGTTTCTTTATGAGGTCCCTGTAGTGGAGAGTACTCTGTCCTCAGTGCTGTTACTTTATGAGGTCCCTGTAGTGGAGAGAACTCTGTCCTCAGTGCAGTTTCTTTATGAGGTCCCTGTAGTGGAGAGAACTCTGTCCTCAGTGCTGTTACTTTATGAGGTCCCTGTAGTGGAGAGAACTCTGTCCTCAGTGCTGTTTCTTTATGAGGTCCCTGTAGTGGAGAGAACTCTGTCCTCAGTGCTGTTTCTTTATGAGGTCCCTGTAGTGGAGAGAACTCTGTCCTCAGTGCTGTTTCTGTGGGGAGAACTCTGTCCTCAGTGCTGTTTCTTTATGAGGTCCCTGTAGTGGAGAGAACTCTGTCCTCAGTGCTGTTTCTTTATGAGTTCCCTGTCTCTGTCCTCCGTGCTGTTTCTTTATGAGGTCCCTGTAGTGGAGAGAACTCTGTCCCCAATCTGTTACTTTATGAGGTCCCTGTAGTGGAGAGAACTCTGTCCTCAGTGCTGTTTCTTTATGAGATCCCTGTAGTGGAGAGAACTCTGTCCTCAGTGCTGTTTCTTCATGAGGTCCCTGTAGTGGAGAGAACTCTGTCCTCAGTGCTGTTTCTTTATGAGGTCCCTGTAGTGGAGAGTACTCTGTCCTCAGTGCTGTTACTTTATGAGGTCCCTGTAGTGGAGATAACTCTGTCCTCAGTGCTGTTTCTTTATGAGGCCCTGTATTGGAGAGAACTCTCTCCTCAGTGCTGTTTCTTTATGAGGTCCCTGTAGTGGAGAGAACTCTGTCCTCAGTGCTGTTTCTTTATGAGGTCCCTGTAGTGGAGAGAACTCTGTCCTCAGTGCTGTTTCTTTATGAGGTCCCTGTAGTGGAGAGAACTCTGTCCTCAGTGCTGTTTCTGTGGTGAGAACTCTGTCCTCAGTGCTGTTTCTTTATGAGGTCCCTGTATTGGAGAGAACTCTGTGCTGTTTCTTTATGAGGTCCCTGTAGTGGAGAGAACTCTGTCCTCAGTGCTGTTTCTTTATGAGGTCCCTGTATTGGAGAGAACTCTCTCCTCAGTGCTGTTTCTTTATGTGGTCCCTGTAGTGGAGAGAACTCTGTCCTCAGTGCTGTTACTTTATGAGGTCCCTGTAGTGGAGAGAACTCTGTCCTCAGTGCTGTTTCTTCATGAGGTCCCTATAGTGGAGAGAACTCTGTCCTCAGTGCTGTTTCTTTATGTCCCTGTAGTGGAGAGAACTCTGTCCTCAGTGCTGTTTCTTTATGAGGTCCCTATAGTGGAGAGAACTCTGTCCTCAGTGCTGTTTCTTTATGAGGTCCCTGTAGTGGAGAGAACTCTGTCCTCAGTGCTGTTTCTGTGGTGAGAACTCTGTCCTCAGTGCTGTTTCTGTGGTGAGAACTCTGTCCTCAGTGCTGTTTCTGTGGTGAGAACTCTGTCCTCAGTGCTGTTTCTGTGGTGAGAACTCTGTCCTCAGTGCTGTTTCTGTGGAGAGAACTCTGTCCTCAGTGCTGTTTCTGTGGAGAGAACTCTGTCCTCAGTGCTGTTTCTGTGGTGAGAACTCTGTCCTCAGTGCTGTTTCTGTGGTGAGAACTCTGTCCTCAGTGCTGTTTCTGTGGAGAGAACTCTGTCCTCAGTGCTGTTTCTGTGGTGAGAACTCTGTCCTCAGTGCTGTTTCTGTGGTGAGAACTCTGTCCTCAGTGCTGTTTCTGTGGAGAGAACTCTGTCCTCGGTGCTGTTTCTGTGGAGAGAACTCTGTCCTCGGTGCTGTTTCTGTGGAGAGAACTCTGTCCTCGGTGCTGTTTCTGTGGTGAGAACTCTGTCCTCAGTGCTGTTTCTGTGGTGAGAACTCTGTCCTCAGTGCTGTTTCTGTGGTGAGAACTCTGTCCTCAGTGCTGTTTCTGTGGAGAGAACTCTGTCCTCGGTGCTGTTTCTGTGGTGAGAACTCTGTCCTCAGTGCTGTTTCTGTGGTGAGAACTCTGTCCTCAGTGCTGTTTCTGTGGTGAGAACTCTGTCCTCAGTGCTGTTTCTGTGGAGAGAACTCTGTCCTCAGTGCTGTTTCTGTGGTGAGAACTCTGTCCTCAGTGCTGTTTCTGTGGAGAGAACTCTGTCCTCAGTGCTGTTTCTGTGGTGAGAACTCTGTCCTCAGTGCTGTTTCTGTGGAGAGAACGCTGTCCTCAGTGCTGTTTCTGTGGAGAGAACTCTGTCCTCAGTGCTGTTTCTGTGGAGAGAACTCTGTCCTCAGTGCTGTTTCTGTGGTGAGAACTCTGTCCTCAGTGCTGTTTCTGTGGTGAGAACTCTGTCCTCAGTGCTGTTTCTGTGGAGAGAACTCTGTCCTCAGTGCTGTTTCTGTGGTGAGAACTCTGTCCTCAGTGCTGTTTCTGTGGAGAGAACTCTGTCCTCGGTGCTGTTTCTGTGGAGAGAACTCTGTCCTCGGTGCTGTTTCTGTGGTGAGAACTCTGTCCTCAGTGCTGTTTCTGTGGTGAGAACTCTGTCCTCAGTGCTGTTTCTGTGGTGAGAACTCTGTCCTCAGTGCTGTTTCTGTGGAGAGAACTCTGTCCTCAGTGCTGTTTCTGTGGTGAGAACTCTGTCCTCAGTGCTGTTTCTGTGGTGAGAACTCTGTCCCCAGTGCTGTTTCTGTGGTGAGAACTCTGTCCTCAGTGCTGTTTCTGTGGAGAGAACTCTGTCCTCAGTGCTGTTTCTGTGGTGAGAACTCTGTCCTCAGTGCTGTTTCTGTGGTGAGAACTCTGTCCTCAGTGCTGTTTCTGTGGTGAGAACTCTGTCCTCAGTGCTGTTTCTGTGGTGAGAACTCTGTCCTCAGTGCTGTTTCTGTGGTGAGAACTCTGTCCTCAGTGTTACTTTGGGATTGTTTAATGTATTCTTAGTTCAGTGTTGGGCCCCAGGAAGGTTAGCTGATGTTATGGCGTCTGCTAATGGGGATCCTAACGGAATAGCATACCATCCTTCTGGCAGAAACAATCACCATCCTAACACGTTTTTTTAACCATGTTTAAGACATTTATTAGAAATGCCATCGTGGACTGGGACTGAGACTGGGACTGTGATTGCATAGATGTTTCCTTCCAGAAGGCCAGTCTTACTCGAGCTCCAGTAACTGTGATGGGACAGAGCACCAGAACAGAACAATCTCTG
This sequence comes from Oncorhynchus gorbuscha, assembly GCF_021184085.1. Classification (NCBI taxonomy): domain Eukaryota; kingdom Metazoa; phylum Chordata; class Actinopteri; order Salmoniformes; family Salmonidae; genus Oncorhynchus; species Oncorhynchus gorbuscha. Next base: position 15,579 of record NW_025746266.1, read on the forward strand.
CAGATAGCCAACCAACCCAACTCAGTGCCAGGACTTTTTCAGTACAGGCAGTTGTGCTAAATGAAGTGGAATATTGGCGTACAGTTGAGTTGCACACAAACGGCAAGGAGAAGTTTACAGGAAGGCTGACGCAGGACATTACATTGGGATGCTTCATGTGGCTGATATGCAGCAATAAAACTAGATAGTTGAGTGTTGAGAAACAGAGAGACTAGTCCTTCCTCTGTCCCACACACTGATAAACAGAGATACTAGTCCTTCCTCTGTCCCACACACTGAGAAACAGAGATACTAGTCCTTCCTCTGTCCCACACACTGATAAACAGAGAGACTAGTCCTTCCTCTGTCCCACACACTGATAAACAGAGAGACTAGTCCTTCCTCTGTCCCACACACTGAGAAACAGAGATACTAGTCCTTCCTCTGTCCCACACACTGATAAACAGAGAGACTAGTCCTTCCTCTGTCCCACACACTGATAAACAGAGAGACTAGTCCTTCCTCTGTCCCACACACTGATAAACAGAGAGACTAGTCCTTCCTCTGTCCCACACACTGATAAACAGAGAGACTAGTCCTTCCTCTGTCCCACACACTGAGAAACAGAGATACTAGTCCTTCCTCTGTCCCACACACTGAGAAACAGAGATACTAGTCCTTCCTCTGTCCCACACACTGAGAAACAGAGATACTAGTCCTTCCTCTGTCCCACACACTGAGAAACAGAGATACTAGCCTTTACTCTGTCCCACACACTGAGAAACAGAGATACTAGTCCTTCCTCTGTCACACACACTGAGAAACAGAGATACTAGTCCCCCCTACCCCGATTGCCAATGTGATATATTTTTTTATGAAAGACAAAAGAAAGACCAAAGATAAGCTGAGGGCCCAGACATGATTCACACAGACAATTCCCTTTGCCTCCTGAATGCGCTTAACGGTGGGTAACTATGGAGGATGAAAGTCTCTGAGTGTTGAGAATGAATTACCTGAGAATCTTTCTAGACCGACTCTGCTCTCTAACTCCGACCATATGGACTAATTGTAACCACATGTGGCTTTGATAAAAGCTTAGTGGCAGCTCAACAAAGGCCTCCTCCCAAACGGAACCCTATTTCATAGGACCCACAGGGCTCTGGTCAAAAGTAGTGCACTATGTAGGGAATAGGGTGCCATTTGGGACATATCCAAAACGTTGCTCACAGCAGTTAGTGAATACAGAGGAGAACTGTTACAGGCAAACCCCAGAAACCAGTTCTGTCATTACTCTCAAACTAGGGAACCAAACAAACAAACAATGGGAAATATGAATTTCATTTGATATTTTGATCATTGTGATATTTATAGGTTGTCATGGAGTTGAAAGAAAAAGTTTAGTGTTTCACAGAAACCTGAGAATCAATGATTGAATTACTCTGGGAAAAAAATTGCACTTTTTTTGTGAGATTGTCGTTCATGATAAGGCATTTCCAATGTTTGTACATTCATTGTGTGTGTGTGTGTGTGTGTGTGTGTGTGTGTGTGTGTGTGTGTGTGTGTGTGTGTGTGTGTGTGTGTGTGTGTGTGTGTGTGTGTGTGTGTGTGTGTGTGTGTGTGTGTGTGTGTGTGTGTGTGTGTGTGTGTGTGTGTATTGATTGTGATTGACTGTACAGTACAGTATCTGCGTCATCAAGTAACACAGAAGATAGAATCAAGCCAAGCCGGAACAAAAGCCTAATGTTCAATATTCAGTCTGGACTCTGTGGGGGGACTTAGGCTGCTTCCCAAATGGCATCCCATTCCCTGTATAGTGCACTACTTTTGACCAGAGTGCTATGGGCCCTGGTCAAAAGTAGTGCACTACATAGGGAATATAGTGTCAGACCTTTGTGTGGGTCCAGGTGCACACCATAGTTGACATATGAGTGCCCTACACTCTGCCATTCTGGTCTATAATCAAACCTTTGCCAGAGTTACACATAATCTCCTGCAACGTGTCGGCCTCCTCCTCCCTTTCATTACGTAGAGGTAGACTTTCAGAAAGGTCTTTCTCTTCTTGTCTAGATGCTTACCGTGCGGCACAACGGCACAACTTTAAACAGCCAGTGACACAGTTTATAAAGGCTCCCATTGATGGTCATTACCATGTGGTTTTATTGCAGAGCGCTAAGGAAGTGTGTTCCCCCTGAGATTGATGTGTTGTCTGACAATACGCGGTTTCAGGTTTCACTCAGTCTTTTATCTCGTGGGCTGTAGAAAGTAGCCGGTGGTTATAAGGCCATCCAAGCCATAATGCTACCTGAAACTAAACTCGACTTTCAGTTTCTGATTTTCATTTTCATTTTTTAAAATAGTTTCAGCTAGAGAGTGGGCTACACCCACTGCCTGATTAGGAGAGAATGCAGGGATACAACTAGCTCTTCACACCGCTAGCCTATACAGCTTTGTCCTGGTTTTATGATGTCATCCCTAGCCTATACAGCTTTGTCCTGGTTTTATGATGTCAGCCCTAGCCTGTACAGCTTTGTCCTGGTTTTATGATGTCATCCCTAGCCTATACAGCTTTGTCCTGGTTTTATGATGTCAGCCCTAGCCTATACAGCTTTGTCCTGGTTTTATGATTTCATCCCTAGCCTATACAGCTTTGTCCTGGTTTTATGATGTCATCCCTAGCCTATACAGCTTTGTCCTGGTTTTATGATGTCATCCCTAGCCTATACAGCTTTGTCCTGGTTTTATGATGTCATCCCTAGCCTATACAGCTTTGTCCTGGTTTTATGATGTCATCCCTAGCCTATACAGCTTTGTCCTGGTTTTATGATGTCATCCCTAGCCTATACAGCTTTGTCCTGGTTTTATGATGTCATCCCTAGCCTATACAGCTTTGTCCTGGTTTTATGATGTCATCCCTAGCCTATACAGCGTTGTCCTGGTTTTATGATGTCATCCCTAGCCTATACAGCTTTGTCCTGGTTTTATGATGTCATCCCTAGCCTATACAGCTTTGTCCTGGTTTTATGATGTCATCCCTAGCCTATACAGCTTTGTCCTGCTTTTATGATGTCATCCCTAGCCTATACAGCTTTATCCTGGTTTTATGATGTCAGCTCTAGCCTATACAGCTTTGTCCTGGTTTTATGATGTCAGCCCTAGCCTATACAGCTTTGTCCAGGTTTTATGATGTCAGCCCTAGCCTATACAGCTTTGTCCAGGTTTTATGATGTCAGCCCTAGCCTGTACAGCGTTGTCCTGGTTTTATGATGTCATCCCTAGCCTATACAGCTTTGTCCTGCTTTTATGATGTCATCCCTAGCCTATACAGCTTTGTCCTGATTTTATGATGTCAGCCTCAAGAAGTAAAGGATTCTGGGTTGGACATGGGGAGTTAATAATAATAATATAGGGTTTATACTGAACTATTAGGTACTGGTGAAAGACGTGTGTGTCACAACTCCATTCCTTAACCAGACGCCCTGCTGTTCCCGCTCTCTCAGGGTTCAGTGAAACCCCAATAAGGTTCAGCAGTTTGTATGTAAACATTTGATACCCTGTAGTATTATTTCAAATGCTAGTTAATGACCCTGAGTTAATGACTACTTGTTTGTGGTGTTCAGCCTGGACAGAGTGGAGAAAGCTGGGAATACTTGTGCCGTCCAAGATCAATAGATAGAAAAAGCTCCTCCGTTTGAATAACGAAGGAAATAGAAGCATTTCTCCATCTGCATATTACTCAAAATTGCATCAGATGGGGTTGGTTTCCATTTGGTTAAATGAGGAACTGTGGATCACAGATACGCTGACATATTAAAAGCCTGGGTACAAATCAAATCAAGAATCAGTTTTTTTTGTTTTGCTACTAAGAGCTACTGACAAACAGCTGCATGGGCTGCATCGTCACATACAGTCAGACTCTACCTACCAGGACTGTGTCTGTGTGGTTCAGAACACTCCTTTTAGTGGTCTCTCTCTACCCACCAGGACTGTGTCTGTGGTTCAGAACACTCCTTTTAGTGGTCTCTCTCTACCCACCAGGACTGTGTCTGTGGTTTAGAACATTCCTTTTAGTGATCTCTCTCTACCCACCAGGACTGTGTCTGTGGTTCAGAACACTCCTTTTAGTGGTCTCTCTCTACCCACCAGGACTGTGTCTGTGGTTCAGAACACTCCTTTTAGTGGTCTCTCTCTACCCACCAGGACTGTGTGGTTCAGAACACTCCTTTTAGTGGTCTCTCTCTACCCACCAGGACTGTGTGGTTCAGAACACTGCTTTTAGTGGTCTCTCTCTACCCACCAGGACTGTGTGGTTCAGAACACTCCTTTTAGTGGTCTCTCTCTACCCACCAGGACTGTGTCTGTGGTTCAGAACACTCCTTTTAGTGGTCTCTCTCTAACCACCAGGACTGCGTGGTTCAGAACACTCCTTTTAGTGGTCTCTCTCTACCCACCAGGACAGTGTCTGTGGTTCAGAACACTCCTTTTAGTGGTCTCTCTCTACCCACCAGGACTGTGTCTGTGATTCAGAACACTCCTTTTAGTGGTCTCTCTCTACCCACCAGGACTGTGTGGTTCAGAACACTCCTTTTAGTGGTCTCTCTCTACCCACCAGGACTGTGTCTGTGGTTCAGAACACTCCTTTTAGTGGTCTGTCTCTACCCACCAGGACTGTGTGGTTCAGAACACTCCTTTTAGTGGTCTCTCTCTACCCACCAGGACTGTGTGGTTCAGAACACTGCTTTTAGTGGTCTCTCTCTACCCACCAGGACTGTGTGGTTCAGAACACTCCTTTTAGTGGTCTCTCTCTCTACCCACCAGGACTGTGTCTGTGGTTCAGAACACTCCTTTTAGTGGTCTCTCTCTAACCACCAGGACTGCGTGGTTCAGAACACTCCTTTTAGTGGTCTCTCTCTACCCACCAGGACTGTGTCTGTTGTTCAGAACACTCCTTTTAGTGGTCTCTCTCTACCTACCAGGACTGTGTCTGTGGTTCAGAACACTCCTTTTAGTGGTCTCTCTACCTACCAGGACTGTGTCTGTGGTTCAGAACACTCCTTTTAGTGGTCTCTCTCTACCCACCAGGACTGTGTCTGTTGTTCAGAACACTCCTTTTAGTGGTCTCTCTCTACCCACCAGGACTGTGTCTGTGGTTCAGAACACTCCTTTTAGTGGTCTCTCTCTACCCACCAGGACTGTGTGGTTCAGAACACTCCTTTTAGTGGTCTCTCTCTACCCACCAGGACTGTGTCTGTGTGGTTCAGAACACTCCTTTTAGTGGTCTCTGTCTACCCACCAGACTGTGTCTGTGGTTCAGAACACTCCTTTTAGTGGTCTCTCTCTACCCACCAGGACTGTGTCTGTTGTTCAGAACACTGTGGTCTCTCTCTACCCACCAGGACTGTGTGGTTCAGAACACTGCTTTTAGTGGTCTCTCTCTACCCACCAGGACTGTGTGGTTCAGAACACTCCTTTTAGTGGTCTCTCTCTACCCACCAGGACTGTGTGGTTCAGAACACTCCTTTTAGTGGTCTCTCTCTCTACCCACCAGGACTGTGTCTGTGGTTCAGAACACTCCTTTTAGTGGTCTCTCTCTAACCACCAGGACTGCGTGGTTCAGAACACTCCTTTTAGTGGTCTCTCTCTACCCACCAGGACAGTGTCTGTGGTTCAGAACACTCCTTTTAGTGGTCTCTCTCTACCCACCAGGACTGTGTCTGTGGTTCAGAACACTCATTTTAGTGGTCTCTCTCTACCCACCAGGACTGTGTGGTTCAGAACACTCCTTTTAGTGGTCTCTCTCTACCCACCAGGACTGTGTCTGTGGTTCAGAACACTCCTTTTAGTGGTCTCTCTCTACCCACCAGGAATGTGTGGTTCAGAACACTCCTTTTAGTGGTCTCTCTCTACCCACCAGGACTGTGTGGTTCAGAACACTGCTTTTAGTGGTCTCTCTCTACCCACCAGGACTGTGTGGTTCAGAACACTCCTTTTAGTGGTCTCTCTCTCTACCCACCAGGACTGTGTCTGTGGTTCAGAACACTCCTTTTAGTGGTCTCTCTCTAACCACCAGGACTGCGTGGTTCAGAACACTCCTTTTAGTGGTCTCTCTCTACCCACCAGGACAGTGTCTGTGGTTCAGAACACTCCTTTTAGTGGTCTCTCTCTACCAACCAGGACTGTGTCTGTTGTTCAGAACACTCCTTTTAGTGGTCTCTCTCTACCTACCAGGACTGTGTCTGTGGTTCAGAACACTCCTTTTAGTGGTCTCTCTACCTACCAGGACTGTGTCTGTGGTTCAGAACACTCCTTTTAGTGGTCTCTCTCTACCCACCAGGACTGTGTCTGTTGTTCAGAACACTCCTTTTAGTGGTCTCTCTCTACCCACCAGGACTGTGTCTGTGGTTCAGAACACTCCTTTTAGTGGTCTCTCTCTACCCACCAGGACTGTGTGGTTCAGAACACTCCTTTTAGTGGTCTCTCTCTCTACCCACCAGGACTGTGTCTGTGTGGTTCAGAACACTCCTTTTAGTGGTCTCTCTCTACCCACCAGGACTGTGTCTGTTGTTCAGAACACTCCTTTTAGTGGTCTCTCTCTACCTACCAGGACTGTGTCTGTGGTTCAGAACACTCCTTTTAGTGGTCTCTCTCTACCTACCAGGACTGTGTCTGTGTGGTTCTCCTTTTAGTGGTCTCTCTCTACCCACCAGGACTGTGTCTGTTGTTCAGAACATTCCTTTTAGTGGTCTCTCTCTACCCACCAGGACTGTGTCTGTGGTTTAGAACACTCCTTTAGTGGTCTCTCTCTACCCACCAGGACTGTGTCTGTGGTTTAGAACACTCCTTTTAGTGGTCTCTCTCTACCCACCAGGACTGTGTCTGTGGTTTAGAACACTCATTTTAGTGGTCTCTCTCTCTACCCACCAGGACTGTGTCTGTGGTTCAGAACACTCATTTTAGTGGTCTCTCTCTACCCACCAGGACTGTGTCTGTGTGGTTCAGAACAGGACACGTTTTATGGCACCATAGAATAAGTCACTGAGAGGAAGTAGTTAGGCCTCCAAGCCAAACCTCAAACAGTACTTTAGTGGTTTAGGACTGAGACGAGGAAGAGGACTTTGGCTGTGGACTTTCCCTTAGTGTGTGTCGCCACAGTCTGCTCTGCAGGGTTCTTTTTAGTGGTCTTTAGACTCTCCAAACCACCAGAAACTTCTGGCGCATTTAGCATTTTGGTTCCGTCTTTATACATTCCTACAGTACCAGTCAAAAGTTTGGACACACCTAGTCATTCAAGGGTTTTTCTTTATTTTTGTAGAATAATAGTGAAGACATAACAACTATGAAAAAACACATCATGGAATCATGTAGTAATCAAAAAAATATGTTATATTTGAGATTCTTCAAAGTAGCCAGCATTTGCCTTGATGACAGTTTTGCACACCCTTGGCATTATCTCAACCAGCTTCATGAGGTATTCACCTGGAATGCATTTCAATTAACAGGTGTGCCTTGTTAAAAGTTAATGTGTGGAATTTCTTTCCTTCTTAATGCGTTTGAGCCAATCAGCTGTGTTGTGACAAGGTAGGGGTGCTATAGAGAAGATGGTCCTATTTGGTAAAATACCAAGTCCATATTATATTAAGAACAGTTAACAAATAAAGAAAATCCCTTGACTGAGTAGGGGTGTGTAAACTTTGGACTGGTACTGTATAGATGGTACTGTACTGGTACTGTATAGATGGTACTGTATAGATGGTACTGTATAGATGGTACTGTAGAAAAACCCTTGACTGAGTAGGGGTGTGTAAACTTTGGACTGGTACTGTATAGATGGTACTGTATAGATGGTACTGTATAGATGGTACTGTATAGATGGCACTGTACTGGTACTGTATAGATGGTACTGTATAGATGGTACTGTATAGATGCTACTGTACTGGTACTGTATAGATGGTACTGTATAGATGGTACTGTATAGATGGTACTGTATAGACGGTACTGTATAGATGGTACTGTATAGATGGTACTGTATAGACGGTACTGTATAGACGGTACTGTATAGATGGTACTGTATAGATGGTACTGTATAGACGGTACTGTATAGATGGTACTGTATAGATGGTACTGTATAGATGGTACTGTATAGATGGTACTGTATAGACGGTACTGTATAGATGGTACTGTATAGATGGTACTGTATAGATGGTACTGTATAGACGGTACTGTATAGATGGTACTGTATAGATGGTACTGTATAGATGGTACTGTATAGATGGTACTGTATAGACGGTACTGTATAGATGGTACTGTATAGATGGTACTGTATAGATGGTACTGTATAGATGGTACTGTATAGATGGTACTGTATAGATGGTACTGTATAGATGGTACTGTATAGATGGTACTGTATAGACGGTACTGTATAGATGGTACTGTATAGATGGTACTGTATAGATGGTACTGTATAGATGGTACTCTATAGACGGTACTGTATAGATGGTACTGTATAGATGGTACTGTATAGACGGTACTGTATAGATGGTACTGTATAGATGGTACTGTATAGATGGTACTGTATAGATGGTACTGTATAGATGGTACTGTATAGATGGTACTCTATAGACGGTACTGTATAGATGGTACTCTATAGATGGTACTGTATAGATGGTACTGTATAGATGGTACTGTATAGATGGTACTGTATAGATGGTACTGTATAGATGGTACTGTATAGATGGTACTGTATAGATGGTACTGTATAGATGGTACTGTATAGATGGTACTGTATAGATGGTACTGTATAGATGGTACTGTATAGATGGTACTGTATAGATGGTACTGTATAGATGGTACTGTATAGACGGTGCCGTGAAAAAGTATTTTGCCTTCTTTTGCATTTTCTCTACTTTTGCATATATTTTTTAATCCTGAATGTTATCAGATCTTCAACCAGAACCTCCTAATAGATAAAGGGAACCTGAGTGAACAGATAACACACTGATTACATATTTATTTCAGAAACAAAGTAATTTCCCACAATAACAGGGTTGTGCCACGTTTAGCTGCAACGACTCCAACCAAACGCTTCCTGTAGTTGTTGATCACGTCCGTTGGGGTTATTTTGGCCCATTCCATGCAGAACTGCTGTAACTCAGCAACATTTGTCGGGGTTTTTCCGAGAATGAACTGCTCGTTTCTAGGCCAGCCACAACCTCTCAATTGGAATTAGGTCTCAACTTCCAAAACCTCAAATTTGTTGCTTTTTAGTTATTTTCATGTAGACTTGATTGTGTGTTTTAGATCATTGTCTTGCTTCAGCTCACAGACGATTGGCTTGTCTTTCTCCTGTAGAATTCTCTGATACAGAGCAGAATTCATGGTCCCTTCTATTAAGGCAAGTCATCCAGGTCCTGAGGAAGCAAAGCCTCCCTAAACCATCACACGACCACCATCATGCTTGACCATTCTAACTGTAGAATGCAGTGTTTGGTTTTCGCCAGGCGTAATGGGACCCATGTAGTATCAATTTGTTTTGCTCTTTGTAAACACAGGACCCCTTTGTATAATATTAGGTTTTGGTTGAAAAAAAAATACAGAAAATCAGAAAGGTGACCAATACTTTTTCACGGCTGTAAATCCAAGGGACCGTTTGGGTCTACTGGGGTAAACTGACTTCTCCTTTAGTAAAACCAGCCATCTGTAGTGTAGGGGTCTACTGGGGTAAACTGACTTCTCCTTTAGTAAAACCAGCCATCTGTAGTGTAGGGGTCTACTGGGGTAAACTGACTTCTCCTTTAGTAAAACCAGCCATCTGTAGTGTAGGGGTCTACTGGGGTAAACTGACTTCTCCTTTAGTAAAACCAGCCATCTGTAGTGTAGGGGTCTACTGGGGTAAACTGACTTCTCCTTTAGTAAAACCAGCCATCTGTAGTGTAGGGGTCTACTGGGGTAAACTGACTTCTCCTTTAGTAAAACCAGCCATCTGTAGTGTAGGGGTCTACTGGGGTAAACTGACTTCTCCTTTAGTAAAACCAGCCATCTGTAGTGTAGGGGTCTACTGGGGTAAACTGACTTCTCCTTTAGTAAAACCAGCCATCTGTAGTGTAGGGGTCTACTGGGGTAAACTGACTTCTCCTTTAGTAAAACCAGCCATCTGTAGTGTAGGGGTCTACTGGGGTAAACTGACTTCTCCTTTAGTAAAACCAGCCATCTGTAGTGTAGGGGTCTACTGGGGTAAACTGACTTCTCCTTTAGTAAAACCAGCCATCTGTAGTGTAGGGGTCAACTGGGGTAAACTGACTTCTCCTTTAGTAAAACCAGCCATCTGTAGTGTAGGGGTCTACTGGGGTAAACTGACTTCTCCTTTAGTAAAACCAGCCATCTGTAGTGTAGGGGTCAACTGGGGTAAACTGACTTCTCCTTTAGTAAAACCAGCCATCTGTAGTGTAGGGGTCTACTGGGGTAAACTGACTTCTCCTTTAGTAAAACCAGCCATCTGTAGTGTAGGGGTCAACTGGGGTAAACTGACTTCTCCTTTAGTAAAACCATCCATCTGTAGTGTAGGGGTCTACTGGGGTAAACTGACTTCTCCTTTAGTAAAACCAGCCATCTGTAGTGTAGGGGTCAACTGGGGTAAACTGACTTCTCCTTTAGTAAAACCAGCCATCTGTAGTGTAGGGGTCTACTGGGGTAAACTGACTTCTCCTTTAGTAAAACCAGCCATCTGTAGTGTAGGGGTCTACTGGGGTAAACTGACTTCTCCTTTAGTAAAACCAGCCATCTGTAGTGTAGGGGTCTACTGGGGTAAACTGACTTCTCCTTTAGTAAAACCAGCCATCTGTAGTGTAGGGGTCTACTGGGGTAAACTGACTTCTCCTTTAGTAAAACCAGCCATCTGTAGTGTAGGGGTCTACTGGGGTAAACTGACTTCTCCTTTAGTAAAACCAGCCATCTGTAGTGTAGGGGTCTACTGGGGTAAACTGACTTCTCCTTTAGTAAAACCAGCCATCTGTAGTGTAGGGGTCTACTGGGGTAAACTGACTTCTCCTTTAGTAAAACCAGCCATCTGTAGTGTAGGGGTCAACTGGGGTAAACTGACTTCTCCTTTAGTAAAACCATCCATCTGTAGTGTAGGGGTCTACTGGGGTAAACTGACTTCTCCTTTAGTAAAACCAGCCATCTGTAGTGTAGGGGTCAACTGGGGTAAACTGACTTCTCCTTTAGTAAAACCAGCCATCTGTAGTGTAGGGGTCTACTGGGGTAAACTGACTTCTCCTTTAGTAAAACCAGCCATCTGTAGTGTAGGGGTCTACTGGGGTAAACTGACTTCTCCTTTAGTAAAACCAGCCATCTGTAGTGTAGGGGTCTACTGGGGTAAACTGACTTCTCCTTTAGTAAAACCAGCCATCTGTAGTGTAGGGGTCAACTGGGGTAAACTGACTTCTCCTTTAGTAAAACCAGCCATCTGTAGTGTAGGGGTCTACTGGGGTAAACTGACTTCTCCTTTAGTAAAACCAGCCATCTGTAGTGTAGGGGTCAACTGGGGTAAACTGACTTCTCCTTTAGTAAAACCAGCCACCTGTAGTGTAGGGGTCTACTGGGGTAAACTGACTTCTCATTTAGTAAAACCAGCCATCTGTAGTGTAGGGGTCAACTGGGGTAAACTGACTTCTCCTTTAGTAAAACCAGCCATCTGTAGTGTAGGGGTCAACTGGGGTAAACTGACTTCTCCTTTAGTAAAACCAGCCATCTGTAGTGTAGGGGTCTACTGGGGTAAACTGACTTCTCCTTTAGTAAAACCAGCCATCTGTAGTGTAGGGGTCTACTGGGGTAAACTGACTACACCTTTCGGAGATGATCACTGTCTGTTTTACACAAAGCTGGGTAGTGACAACAGTTTTTCTTTTCAATCTCTTTTAAAACTAGCAGTAGGATGTGTGATTGGTGGTTTAAATGAATAAGGAAATGACAGGGCATTTGGAAAGTATTCAGACCCCTTCACTTGTTCCACATTTTGTTACGTTACAGCCTTATTCTAAAATTGATTTAAAAAAATAATAACAATCTCATCAATCTAAACACAATACTCCATAATGACAAAGCAAAAACAGGTTTTTAGAAAATTTTGCAAATGTATAAAAACTAAAAAACAGAAACACCTTATTTACATAAGTATTCAGACCCTTTGCTATGAGACTCGAAATTGAGTTCAGGTGCATCCTGTTTCCATTGATCCTCCTTGAGATGTTTCTACAACTTGGAGTCCACCTGTGGTAAATTCAATTGATTGGACATGATTTGGCACACACCTGTCTATATATGGGTCCTACAGTTGACAGTGCATGTCAGAGCAAAAACCAAGCCATGAGGTCAAAGGAATTGTCCGTAGAGCTCCGAGACAGGATTGTGTTGAGGCACAGATCTGGGGAAGGGTACCAAAAACAATGTCTGTAGCATTGTAGGTCCCCAAGAACACAGTGGCCTCCATTATTCTTAAACCTGCTCTAGAGCACTCAGGACTTCAGACTGGGGCAAAGGTTCACTTTCCAACAGGACAACGACCCAAAACACACAGCCAAGACAATGCAGGAATGGCTTCAGGACAAGTATCCGAATGTCCTTGAGTGGCCCAGCCAGAGCCCAGACTTGAACACGATCGAACATCCCTGGAGAGACCTGAAAATAGCTGTGCAGCGACGCTCCCCATCAACCCTGAAAGGGAGAAACTCCCCAAATACAGGTGTGCCAAGCTTGTAGCGTCATACCCAAGAAGACTTGAGTCTGTCATCGCTGCCAAAGGTGCTTCAACAAAGTACTGAGTAAAGGGTCTGAATACTTATGTAAATGTATTATTTCAGTTTTTATTTTCCTCCCGTCCCCACGACATCCTACCTGCTCCACAACATCCTTCCTGCTCCATGCTCCCTCCTGCCCCAGGACATCCTACATGCTCCATGCCCCCTCCTGCCCCAGGACATCCTCCATGCTCCCTGCCCCCTCCTGCCCCGGGACATCCTCCATGCTCCCTGCCCCCTCCTGCCCCGGGACATCCTCCCTGCTCCCTGCCCCCTCCTGCCCCCCAACATCCTACCTGCCCCCTGCCCCAGGACATCCTACATGCTCCATGCCCCCTCCTGCCCCAGGACATCCTCCATGCTCCCTGCCCCCTCCTGCCCCGGGACATCCTCCCTGCTCCCTGCCCCCTCCTGCCCCAGGACATCCTCCATGCTCCCTGCCCCTCCTGCCCCAGGACATCCTCCATCCTCCATGCCCCCTCCTCCCCCAGGACATCCTCCCTGCCCCTGCCTCCTGCCCCAGGACATCCTCCATGCTCCCTGCCCCCTCCTCCCCCAGGACATCCTCCATGCTCCCTGCCCCCTCCTCCCCTAGGACATCCTCCCTGCCCCCTCCTGCCCCAGGACATCCTCCCTGCCCTCCTGCCCCAGGACATCCTCGTGCCCCCTCCTGCCCCAGGACATCCTCCCTGCCCCCTGCCCCCTCCTCCCCCAGGACATCCTCCCTGCCCCCTGCCCCTTCCTGCCCCAGGACATCCTCCCTGCCCCCTCCTGCCCAGGACATCCTCCCTGCCCCCTGCCCCCTCCTGCACCAGGACATCCTCCCTGCCCCCTGCCCCCTCCTGCCCCAGGACATCCTCCCTGCCCCTGCCCCTCCTGCCCCAGGACATCCTCCCTGCCCCCTGCCTCCCCCAGGACATCCTCCCTGCCCCCTGCCCCCTCCTGCCCCAGGACATCCTCCCTGCCCCCTGCTGCCCCAGGACATCCTCCCTGCCCCCTGCCCCCTCCTGCGCCAGGACATCCTCCCTGCCCCCTGCCCCTCCTGCACCAGGACATCCTCCCTGCCCCCTGCCCCCTCCTGCACCAGGACATCCTCCCTGCCCCCTGCCCCCTCCTGCCCCAGGACATCCTCCCTGCCCCCTGCCCCCTCCTCCCCCAGGACATCCTCCCTGCCCCCTGCCCCCTCCTCCCCCAGGACATCCTCCCCCTGCCCCCTCCTGCCCCAGGACATCCTCCCTGCCCCCTGCCCCCTCCTGCCCCAGGACATCCTCCCTGCCCCCTGCCCCCTCCTGCGCCAGGACATCCTCCCTGCCCCCTGCCCCCTCCTGCGCCAGGACATCCTCCCTGCCCCCTGCCCCCCTCCCCCCAGGACATCCTCCCTGCCCCCTGCCCCCTCCTCCCCCAGGACATCCTCCCTGCCCCCTGCCCCCTCCTCCCCCAGGACATCCTCCCTGCCCCCTGCCCCCTCCTGCCCCAGGACATCCTCCCTGCCCCTCCTCCTGCCCCAGGACATCCTCCCTGCCCCCTCCTGCCCCAGGACATCCTCCCTGCTCCCCTGCCCCCTCCTGCGCCAGGACATCCTCCCTGCCCCCTGCCCCCTCCTGCCCAGGACATCCTCCCTGCCCCCTGCCCCCTCCTCCCCCAGGACATCCTCCCTGCCCCTGCCCCCTCCTCCCCCAGGACATCCTCCCTGCCCCCTGCCCCCCTCCTCCCCCAGGACATCCTCCCTGCCCCCTGCCCCCTCCTGCCCCAGGACATCCTCCCTGCCCCCTGCCCCCTCCTGCCCCAGGACATCCTCCCTGCCCCTGCCCCCTCCTGCCCCAGGACATCCTCCCTGCCCCCTCCTGCCCCAGGACATCCTCCCTGCCCCCTCCTGCCCCAGGACATCCTCCCTGCCCCCTCCTCCCCCAGGACATCCTCCCTGCCCCCTCCTGCCCCAGGACATCCTCCCTGCCCCCTGCCCCCTCCTGCCCCAGGACATCCTCCCTGCCCCCTGCCCCCTCCTGCCCCAGGACATCCTCCCTGCCCCCTGCCCCCTCCTGCGCCAGGACATCCTCCCTGCCCCCTGCCCCCTCCTGCGCCAGGACATCCTCCCTGCCCCCTGCCCCCTCCTCCCCCCCCAGGACATCCTCCCTGCCCCCTGCCCCTCCTCCCCCAGGACATCCTCCCTGCCCCCTACCCCCTCCTCCCCAGGACATCCTCCCTGCCCCCTGCCCCCTCCTGCCCCAGGACATCCTCCCTGCCCCCTCCTGCCCCAGGACATCCTCCCTGCCCCCTGCCCCCTCCTGCCCCAGGACATCCTCCCTGCCCCCTGCCCCCTCCTGCCCAGGACATCCTCCCTGCCCCTGCCCCCTCCTGCTGCCAGGACATCCTCCCTGCCCCCTGCCCCTCCTCCCCCAGGACATCCTCCCTGCCCCCTGCCCCCTCCTCCCCAGGACATCCTCCCTGCCCCCTGCCCCTCCTGCCCCAGGACATCCTCCCTGCCCCCTGCCCCCTCCTGCCCCAGGACATCCTCCCTGCCCCCTGCCCCCTCCTGCCCCAGGACATCCTCCCTGCCCCCTCCTGCCCCAGGACATCCTCCCTGCCCCTCCTGCCCCAGGACATCCTCCCTGCCCCCTCCTCCCCCAGGACATCCTCCCTGCCCCCTCCTGCCCCAGGACATCCTCCCTGCCCCCTGCCCCCTCCTGCCCCAGGACATCCTCCTGCCCCCTGCCCCCTCCTGCCCCAGGACATCCTCCCTGCCCCCCTCCTGCCCCCTCCTGCCCCAGGACATCCTCCCTGCCCCTCCTGCCCCAGGACATCCTCCCTGCCCCCTGCCCCCTCCTGCCCCAGGACATCCTCCCTGACCCCTGCCCCCTCCTCCCCCAGGACATCCTCCCTGCCCCCTGCCCCCTCCTGCCCCAGGACATCCTCCCTGCCCCCTGCCCCCTCCTCCCCCAGGACATCCTCCCTGCCCCCTGCCCCCTCCTGCCCCAGGACATCCTCCCTGCCCCCTGCCCCTCCTGCCCCAGGACATCCTCCCTGCCCCCTGCCCCCTCCTGCCCCAGGACATCCTCCCTGCCCCTCCTGCCCCAGGACATCCTCCCTGCCCCTCCTGCCCCAGGACATCCTCCCTGCCCCCTGCCCCCTCCTGCCCCAGGACATCCTCCCTGCCCCCTCCTCCCCCAGGACATCCTCCCTGCCCCCTGCCCCCTCCTGCCCCCAGGACATCCTCCCTGCCCCCTCCTCCCCCAGGACATCCTCCCTGCCCCCTGCCCCCTCCTGCCCCAGGACATCCTCCCTGCCCCCTCCTGCCCCCTCCTGCCCCAGGACATCCTCCCTGCCCCCTGCCCCTCCTGCCCCAGGACATCCTCCCTGCCCCCTCCTGCCCCAGGACATCCTCCCTGCCCCTCCTGCCCCAGGACATCCTCCCTGCCCCCTGCCCCTCCTGCCCCAGGACAGCCTCCCTGCCCCCTCCTCCCCCAGGACATCCTCCCTGCCCCCTGCCCCCTCCTGCCCCAGGACATCCTCCCTGCCCCCTCCTCCCCCAGGACATCCTCCCTGCCCCCTGCCCCCTCCTGCCCCAGGACATCCTCCCTGCCCCCTCCTGCCCCCTCCTGCCCCAGGACATCCTCCCTGCCCCCTGCCCCTCCAGCCCCAGGACATCCTCCCTGCCCCCTCCTGCCCCCTCCTCCCCCAGGACATCCTCCCTGCCCCCTCCTGCCCCAGCCCGGGGACATCCGAGCTGAGTGGTGTCAGGTTATTGATCAGAGAGAGAGAGGAGGTGATAAGGATCATCTGGTGCACATCTGTCAGGTGAATCGCTGGTAGACCTCCATCTCCTCCTCCTTCTGGTATCCTTCCATCTCCTCCTCCATCTCTGCTGGCAGTGACAACCTCTCTCTGCTGTTCCCATACATCCCCAGCACCAGCTCTTCTACAGTCCCAGCCCACCCCTGTCTGTCGGCCAAACACCACAGTACCATCTGAACAAATCATTTATACTACCACAGTAGCATCTGAATGGATGGCTGAATCGTTTGGAAATAGTATGTGAAAGGGGACACCTAGTCAGTTGTCCAACTGAATGAATTCAACTGAAATGGGTCTTCCACATTTAACCCAACCCATCTGCATCAGAGAGGTGGAAGGGGGCTGCCTTAAACGACATCCACGGCATCAGGGTGAAGTGCCTTGCTCAAAGGGCCTATTTTTCACCTAGTTGGCTCAGGGATTCAAACCAGTAATGTTTCAGTTCCTGGCCCAATGCTCTTAACTGCTAGGCTGCCACTCTATTGTACATTTGAACAGCATTTAATCAACAAACACAACCATATTTAAAAAGAAAAATACTATAATGTTGACAATCTGCACATGTGGGGTTTGAACTTGCAATGGTTGGTTTCCAAGCCATGTCTGTTATCCTCTGCACCACCTGGGAAGGAGCAACTGTAGACTTGTAGGGTATTTGAGTTTTAAAAATGCTTTGAAAATTTGTAATTTCCTCTTTGAAATTTCAGACTTGATTTACCCTAATGAAAAATGTATGAACCCCTACATAAAATGTCCATTAATCATAATCCACATAATAATTCACATTGCCTGTTGCTCAAAGTTGCCTGGCTCAAATTAAGATTCTACATCTGTATGTGTCTGATGTATAAAATCCTCTTTCTGTTTTGTTGAGGGGAGTTGTGTTTCGCCGACTCCAGTTTGTGAAAGATCACACCAGGTTCCACTCCTATCAGCTTAGACCAAGAAGAAGAGGCTTCAGTGGGCACGAGATCACAAACACTGGACAATTGGGGAGTGGAAACACATTGCTTGGTCTGACGAATCCAGGTTCCTGTTGAGTCATGCTTATTGCAGAAAGCAGCATGAGTACATGGCTCCATCCTGCCTGGTGTCAACCGTACAGGCTGGTTGCCAAGGTGGAATGGTGTGGGAAATGTTTTTCTGGCACACGTTAGGTTCCTTGATATCAATTGAGCAACGTTTCCGAGTACCAAATAATTCAGGCTGTTCTGGAGGCAAAGAGGGGGTCCGACCCGGTACTAGTGTACCTAATAAACTGGCCACAGTGTATATTTCTACACTTTGAGGTTGGAATAATAAAGGGAAATTGTGCCTCCATGGCTCTTGGTGTGTTTTAAAGAAAATAAAAAACAGATGATTGATGCAGCATCTGCTTTATTTTTATCTCTTTAAATCCCTCTGTTGTCAGTTGACGTTTTTGTCTGACCACTGAGGGAGTTTGGTCTGACCACTGAGGGAGTTTGGTCTGACCACTGAGGGAGTTTGGTCTGACCACTGAGGGAGTTTGGTCTGACCACTGAAGGAGTTTGGTCTGACCACTGAAGGAGTTTGGTCTGACCACTGAAGGAGTTTGGTCTGACCACTGAAGGAGTTTGGTCTGACCACTGAAGGAGTTTGGTCTGACTGAAGGAGTTCCTAATATGGATGCAGTAGACCAGGGCCTTCTAACAGATATTGGTTATTTCTTTATTTTAGGATGGATATCCCATCCCTCTTCGTACAGTATGTATCAGGACTGACCATCATCACCATCAGTGTCCAGCCGATTGCCTGGCTGTCTGAGTGAGAGAGGCAAGAGTTATCTAACAGAGTGGACTGAAACAGACGCCAATGATTATTGCTGCGGTTTATTTCAGATAACACAGCTCCTATTTTATTACTAATTTCCATGTAGATAAGCTTATCTTGGGTTGTCTGGATGGAGAAGACGTCTTTATAAACATCAGACAGGAAGGAGCAACTACAAGTCATAGCTCGTGAATTTCACTCCCACTAAGACATAGAATTCCCCATGTATGACTGTCTGACTGAGATTAAAGCCATGTCTTTCTGTTCCTATCCTATCGTCTCTGGGTGTTCTCAGACATGAATCTTACTTGGGGAAAAAATGACAGAAGAATCAATGCCACCGTAGTCTATGACAGAAGAACCAATGCCACCGTAGTCTATGACAGAAGAACCAATGCCACCGTAGTCTATGACAGAAGAATCAATGCCACCGTAGTCTATGACAGAAGAATCAATGCCACCGTAGTCTATGGTGGTTAGTGTAAACGTCAGGGACTTGGGGGGAGGGGGGGGTCTGATCTGATCTCACCAAGGGTTGCAGCGGTTACAATAACCAACTGACATGTCCATCGAGCCGGGAGTCCCGTCACGACAGGACGTTCTGTCCCCCTAGGTCTCTGTCCCCCTACGTCTCTGTCCCCCTACGTCTCTGTCCCCCTAGGTCTCTGTCCCCCTAGGTCTCTCTCCACCCAAACCTGGGTGGATCCCCCCAAGGAACCGCCCCTGATCCCCAGCACCAGTTCTACCCCTCTCTAATACCCAGCACTACCACTCCAGTACCAGCCCTGACCTGCTCTAATACCCAGCACTACCACTCCAGAACCAGCCCTGCTCTAATACCCAGCTCTACCACTCCAGTACCAGCCCTGGCCTGCTCTAATACCCAGCACTACCACTCCAGTACCAGCCCTGACCTGCTCTAATACCCAGCACTACCACTCCAGTACCAGCCCTGGCCTGCTCTAATACCCAGCACTACCACTCCAGTACCAGCCCTGACCTGCTCTAATACCCAGCACTACCACTCCAGTACCAGCCCTGTTCTAATACCCAGCACTACCACTCCAGTACCAGCCCTGATCTGCTCTAATACCCAGCTCTACCACTCCAGGACCAGCCCTGCTCTAATACCCAGCTCTACCACTCCAGTACCAGCCCTGCTCTAATTCCCAGCACTACCACTCCAGTACCAGCCCTGATCTGTTCTAATACCCAGCACTACCACTCCAGTACCAGCCCTGCTCTAATTCCTAGCTCTACCACTCCAGTACCAGCCCTGATCTGTTCTAATACCCAGCACTACCACTCCAGTACCAGCCCTGCTCTAATTCCTAGCTCTACCACTCCAGGACCAGCCCTGCTCTAATACCCAGCTCTACCACTCCAGTACCAGCCCTGCTCTAATTCCCAGCACTACCACTCCAGTACCAGCCCTGCTCTAATTCCCAGCACTACCACTCCAGTACCAGCCCTGATCTGTTCTAATACCCAGCACTACCACTCCAGTACCAGCCCTGATCTGCTCTAATACCCAGCACTACCACTCCAGTACCAGCCCTGCTCTAATTCCTAGCTCTACCACTCCAGTACCAGCCCTGACCTGCTCTAATACCCAGCACTACCACTCCAGTACCAGCCCTGCTCTAATACCCAGCTCTACCACTCCAGTACCAGCCCTGCTCTAATTCCTAGCTCTACCACTCCAGTACCAGCCCTGCTCTAATTCCCAGCACTACCACTCCAGTACCAGCCCTGCTCTAATACCCAGCTCTACCACTCCAGTACCAGCCCTGCTCTAATTCCCAGCACTACCACTCCAGTACCAGCCCTGACCTGTTCTAATTCCCAGCTCTACCACTCCAGTACCAGCCCTGATCTGTTCTAATACCCAGCACTACCACTCCAGTACCAGCCCTGATCTGCTCTAATACCCAGCACTACTACTCCAGTACCAGCCCTGATCTGCTCTAATACCCAGCACTACCACTCCAGGACCAGCCCTGCTCTAATACCCAGCACTACCACTCCAGTACCAGCCCTGATCTGCTCTAATACCCAGCACTACCACTCCAGGACCAGCCCTGCTCTAATACCCAGCACTACCACTCCAGGACCAGCCCTGCTCTAATACCCAGCACTACCACTCCAGTACCAGCCCTGATCTGCTCTAATACCCAGCTCTACCACTCCAGAACCAGCCCTGGCCTGCTCTAATACCCAACTCTACCAGCCCTGGCTGGTTCTGGAGTAACATACTACATTTTTGTATTTTATTCTTAATTTTCTTTGTAAAGTATGCTGTGACCATTAGCTACCAACAAAAACACATTATTTATATACAGCAGTGTGTTTCAGAAATGTGTCAAATCAATTGGAGTCTTACTGTTGGAAAAAAAACTGATTCTATCAGTCTGCTACACTACACTCCAATGTGTCCAGATCACATGACTCATAACACCTAGGAAACACATCCCTGACAACTCCAAAGACAGGTAGTAATGCTTTATGATGGACATCCCTGACAACTCCAAAGACAGGTAGTTATCCTTGATGATGGACATCCCTGACAACTCCAAAGACAGGTAGTAATGCTTTATGATGGACATCCCTGACAACTCCAAAGACAGGTAGTTATCCTTGATGATGGACATCCCTGACAACTCCAAAGACAGGTAGTTATCCTTGATGATGGACATCCCTGACAACTCCAAAGACAGGTAGTTATCCTTGATGATGGACATCCCTGACAACTCCAAAGACAGGTAGTTATCCTTGATGATGACATCCCTGACAACTCCAAAGACAGGTAGTAATCCCTGACTTTATGATGGACATCCCTGACAACTCCAAAGACAGGTAGTTATCCTTGATGATGGACATCCCTGACAACTCCAAAGACAGGTAGTTATCCTTTATGATGGACATCCCTGACAACTCCAAAGACAGGTAGTTATCCTTGATGATGGACATCCCTGACAACTCCAAAGACAGGTAGTAATGCTTTATGATGGACATCCCTGACAACTCCAAAGACAGGTAGTTATCCTTGATGATGGACATCCCTGACAACTCCAAAGACAGGTAGTTATCCTTGATGATGGACATCCCTGACAACTCCAAAGACAGGTAGTTATCCTTGATGATGGACATCCCTGACAACTCCAAAGACAGGTAGTTATCCTTTATGATGGACATCCCTGACAACTCCAAAGACAGGTAGTTATCCTTGATGATGGACATCCCTGACAACTCCAAAGACAGGTAGTTATCCTTTATGATGGACATCCCTGACAACTCCAAAGACAGGTAGTAATGCTTTATGATGGACATCCCTGACAACTCCAAAGACAGGTAGTTATCCTTTATGATGGACATCCCTGACAACTCCAAAGACAGGTAGTTATCCTTTATGATGGACATCCCTGACAACTCCAAAGACAGGTAGTTATCCTTTATGATGGACATCCCTGACAACTCCAAAGACAGGTAGTTATCCTTTATGATGGACATCCCTGACAACTCCAAAGACAGGTAGTTATCCTTTATGATGGACATCCCTGACAACTCCAAAGACAGGTAGTTATCCTTTATGATGGACATCCCTGACAACTCCAAAGACAGGTAGTTATCCTTTATGATGGACATCCCTGACAACTCCAAAGACAGGTAGTTATCCTTGATGATGGACATCCCTGACAACTCCAAAGACAGGTAGTTATCCTTGATGATGGACATCCCTGACAACTCCAAAGACAGGTAGTAATGCTTTATGATGGACATCCCTGACAACTCCAAAGACAGGTAGTTATCCTTTATGATGGACATCCCTGACAACTCCAAAGACAGGTAGTTATCCTTGATGATGGACATCCCTGACAACTCCAAAGACAGGTAGTTATCCTTTATGATGGACATCCCTGACAACTCCAAAGACAGGTAGTTATCCTTTATGATGGACATCCCTGACAACTCCAAAGACAGGTAGTAATGCTTTATGATGGACATCCCTGACAACTCCAAAGACAGGTAGTTATCCTTTATGATGGACATCCCTGACAACTCCAAAGACAGGTAGTTATCCTTTATGATGGACATCCCTGACAACTCCAAAGACAGGTAGTTATCCTTGATGATGGACATCCCTGACAACTCCAAAGACAGGTAGTTATCCTTTATGATGGACATCCCTGACAACTCCAAAGACAGGTAGTTATCCTTTATGATGGACATCCCTGACAACTCCAAAGACAGGTAGTTATCCTTGATGATGGACATCCCTGACAACTCCAAAGACAGGTAGTTATCCTTTATGATGGACATCCCTGACAACTCCAAAGACAGGTAGTTATCCTTTATGATGGACATCCCTGACAACTCCAAAGACAGGTAGTTATCCTTTATGATGGACATCCCTGACAACTCCAAAGACAGGTAGTTATCCTTGATGATGGACATCCCTGACAACTCCAAAGACAGGTAGTTATCCTTTATGATGGACATCCCTGACAACTCCAAAGACAGGTAGTTATCCTTTATGATGGACATTCCTGACAACTCCAAAGACAGGTAGTAATCCTTTATGATGGACATCCCTGACAACTCCAAAGACAGGTAGTTATCCTTTATGATGGACATCCCTGACAACTCCAAAGACAGGTAGTTATCCTTTATGATGGACATCCCTGACAACTCCAAAGACAGGTAGTTATCCTTTATGATGGACATCCCTGACAACTCCAAAGACAGGTAGTTATCCTTTATGATGGACATCCCTGACAACTCCAAAGACAGGTAGTTATCCTTTATGATGGACATCCCTGACAACTCCAAAGACAGGTAGTTATCCTTTATGATGGACATCCCTGACAACTCCAAAGACAGGTAGTTATCCTTTATGATGGACATCCCTGACAACTCCAAAGACAGGTAGTTATCCTTGATGATGGACATCCCTGACAACTCCAAAGACAGGTAGTTATCCTTGATGATGGACATCCCTGACAACTCCAAAGACAGGTAGTTATCCTTGATGATGGACATCCCTGACAACTCCAAAGACAGGTAGTTATCCTTTATGATGGACATCCCTGACAACTCCAAAGACAGGTAGTTATCCTTTATGATGGACATCCTGACAACTCCAAAGACAGGTAGTTATCCTTTATGATGGACATCCCTGACAACTCCAAAGACAGGTAGTTATCCTTTATGATGGACATCCCTGACAACTCCAAAGACAGGTAGTTATCCTTTATGATGGACATCCCTGACAACTCCAAAGACAGGTAGTTATCCTTTATGATGGACATCCCTGACAACTCCAAAGACAGGTAGTTATCCTTTATGATGGACATCCCTGACAACTCCAAAGACAGGTAGTTATCCTTTATGATGGACATCCCTGACAACTCCAAAGACAGGTAGTTATCCTTTATGATGGACATCCCTGACAACTCCAAAGACAGGTAGTTATCCTTTATGATGGACATCCCTGACAACTCCAAAGACAGGTAGTTATCCTTTATGATGGACATCCCTGACAACTCCAAAGACAGGTAGTTATCCTTTATGATGGACATTCCTGACAACTCCAAAGACAGGTAGTAATCCTTTATGATGGACATCCCTGACAACTCCAAAGACAGGTAGTTATCCTTTATGATGGACATCCCTGACAACTCCAAAGACAGGTAGTTATCCTTTATGATGGACATCCCTGACAACTCCAAAGACAGGTAGTTATCCTTTATGATGGACATCCCTGACAACTCCAAAGACAGGTAGTTATCCTTTATGATGGACATCCCTGACAACTCCAAAGACAGGTAGTTATCCTTTATGATGGACATCCCTGACAACTCCAAAGACAGGTAGTTATCCTTGATGATGGACATCCCTGACAACTCCAAAGACAGGTAGTTATCCTTGATGATGGACATCCCTGACAACTCCAAAGACAGGTAGTTATCCTTTATGATGGACATCCCTGACAACTCCAAAGACAGGTAGTTATCCTTGATGATGGACATCCCTGACAACTCCAAAGACAGGTAGTTATCCTTTATGATGGACATCCCTGACAACTCCAAAGACAGGTAGTTATCCTTTATGTTGGACATCCCTGACAACTCCAAAGACAGGTAGTTATCCTTTATGATGGACATCCCTGACAACTCCAAAGACAGGTAGTTATCCTTGATGATGGACATCCCTGACAACTCCAAAGACAGGTAGTTATCCTTTATGATGGACATCCCTGACAACTCCAAAGACAGGTAGTTATCCTTGATGATGGACATCCCTGACAACTCCAAAGACAGGTAGTAATGCTTTATGATGGACATCCCTGACAACTCCAAAGACAGGTAGTTATCCTTTATGATGGACATCCCTGACAACTCCAAAGACAGGTAGTTATCCTTTATGATGGACATCCCTGACAACTCCAAAGACAGGTAGTTATCCTTGATGATGGACATCCCTGACAACTCCAAAGACAGGTAGTTATCCTTTATGATGGACATCCCTGACAACTCCAAAGACAGGTAGTTATCCTTGATGATGGACATCCCTGACAACTCCAAAGACAGGTAGTTATCCTTTATGATGGACATCCCTGACAACTCCAAAGACAGGTAGTTATCCTTTATGATGGACATCCCTGACAACTCCAAAGACAGGTAGTTATCCTTGATGATGGACATCCCTGACAACTCCAAAGACAGGTAGTTATCCTTTATGATGGACATCCCTGACAACTCCAAAGACAGGTAGTTATCCTTGATGATGGACATCCCTGACAACTCCAAAGACAGGTAGTTATCCTTGATGATGGACATCCCTGACAACTCCAAAGACAGGTAGTTATCCTTTATGATGGACATTCCTGACAACTCCAAAGACAGGTAGTTATCCTTTATGATGGACATCCCTGACAACTCCAAAGACAGGTAGTTATCCTTTATGATGGACATCCCTGACAACTCCAAAGACAGGTAGTTATCCTTTATGATGGACATCCCTGACAACTCCAAAGACAGGTAGTTATCCTTTATGATGGACATCCCTGACAACTCCAAAGACAGGTAGTTATCCTTTATGATGGACATCCCTGACAACTCCAAAGACAGGTAGTTATCCTTTATGATGGACATCCCTGACAACTCCAAAGACAGGTAGTTATCCTTGATGATGGACATCCCTGACAACTCCAAAGACAGGTAGTTATCCTTTATGATGGACATCCCTGACAACTCCAAAGACAGGTAGTTATCCTTGATGATGGACATCCCTGACAACTCCAAAGACAGGTAGTTATCCTTTATGATGGACATCCCTGACAACTCCAAAGACAGGTAGTTATCCTTGATGATGGACATCCCTGACAACTCCAAAGACAGGTAGTTATCCTTGATGATGGACATCCCTGACAACTCCAAAGACAGGTAGTTATCCTTGATGATGGACATCCCTGACAACTCCAAAGACAGGTAGTTATCCTTGATGATGGACATCCCTGACAACTCCAAAGACAGGTAGTTATCCTTTATGATGGACATCCCTGACAACTCCAAAGACAGGTAGTTATCCTTGATGATGGACATCCCTGACAACTCCAAAGACAGGTAGTTATCCTTGATGATGGACATCCCTGACAACTCCAAAGACAGGTAGTTATCCTTGATGATGGACATCCCTGACAACTCCAAAGACAGGTAGTTATCCTTTATGATGGACATCCCTGACAACTCCAAAGACAGGTAGTTATCCTTGATGATGGACATCCCTGACAACTCCAAAGACAGGTAGTTATCCTTGATGATGGACATCCCTGACAACTCCAAAGACAGGTAGTTATCCTTTATGATGGACATCCCTGACAACTCCAAAGACAGGTAGTTATCCTTTATGATGGACATCCCTGACAACTCCAAAGACAGGTAGTTATCCTTTATGATGGACATCCCTGACAACTCCAAAGACAGGTAGTTATCCTTGATGATGGACATCCCTGACAACTCCAAAGACAGGTAGTTATCCTTGATGATGGACATCCCTGACAACTCCAAAGACAGGTAGTTATCCTTGATGATGGACATCCCTGACAACTCCAAAGACAGGTAGTTATCCTTGATGATGGACATCCCTGACAACTCCAAAGACAGGTAGTTATCCTT
Organism: Oncorhynchus gorbuscha; assembly: GCF_021184085.1. Taxonomy (NCBI): domain Eukaryota; kingdom Metazoa; phylum Chordata; class Actinopteri; order Salmoniformes; family Salmonidae; genus Oncorhynchus; species Oncorhynchus gorbuscha. The sequence continues at coordinate 42,106 of NW_025746266.1, forward strand.
GATGATGGACATCCCTGACAACTCCAAAGACAGGTAGTTATCCTTGATGATGGACATCCCTGACAACTCCAAAGACAGGTAGTTATCCTTGATGATGGACATCCCTGACAACTCCAAAGACAGGTAGTTATCCTTGATGATGGACATCCCTGACAACTCCAAAGACAGGTAGTTATCCTTTATGATGGACATCCCTGACAACTCCAAAGACAGGTAGTTATCCTTTATGATGGACATCCCTGACAACTCCAAAGACAGGTAGTTATCCTTTATGATGGACATCCCTGACAACTCCAAAGACAGGTAGTTATCCTTGATGATGGACATCCCTGACAACTCCAAAGACAGGTAGTTATCCTTGATGATGGACATCCCTGACAACTCCAAAGACAGGTAGTTATCCTTGATGATGGACATCCCTGACAACTCCAAAGACAGGTAGTTATCCTTGATGATGGACATCCCTGACAACTCCAAAGACAGGTAGTTATCCTTGATGATGGACATCCCTGACAACTCCAAAGACAGGTAGTTATCCTTGATGATGGACATCCCTGACAACTCCAAAGACAGGTAGTTATCCTTTATGATGGACATCCCTGACACATGCAGCCAACCTGGCCTTAACAGGCCTAATGTTTATTAATGCTTTTGTTCGGGAGGTAGCTAGCTGATGTAAAGCGGTGGTGTATCAGAGGAGATGTGTTTTTTTTGGGGGGAGGGGGGTGAGAGGAAGCCGCCTGAGCTGCTGGCTCTTGGGGGTCTGAAGATTGGAGCCATGTGGTCTGTAAACGATGAGGTAAAGCTGATAGCTTGTAGCATCTGGAGGACATTCACTTTGGCTGTGTCCTAAATGGTAACATATTCTCTTTTGAACAACGGCCCCCCCGTATGAGCTCTGGTCAAATGTTGTGCGTTATAGAGGGAAGTAGGAGGCCATTTCTGACTCAGTGAGACTCACTCACTCTATACATACGACATGGGATGTATTGACTTGGCTCTGGTCCACAGACGTACAGTACAGGCAGGGGTGGGAAAAGTACTCAATTGTCATACTTGAGTAAAAGTAAAGATACCTTTAACAGAAAATGACTTAAGTAAAAGTGAAAGTCACCCGGGTAAAAGTCTAAAAGTGTCTGGTTCTAAATGTACTTCCAAAAGGATTTTAATTGGTTGAGCATGGCACTTGCAATGCCAGGGTTGTGGGTTCGATTCCCACAGGGGGACCAGAATGAAAAAAAGTCTTAAAATATATGGACTCACTAGTGTTAGTGACTCTGGATAAGATTGTCTGCTAAAATGACTCAAATGTAAGTAAAGTGGTGGGAAAATACTTAATTTTCATTCTTGAGTAAAAAATAAATGCTTCACATCAAATTCCTTAAAGCAAACCAGACGGCACAATTTTCTTGCTTTAAAAAAAAATGTACAGACAGACAGGGGCAGACTCAGACATCATTTACAAACGCTGTATTTGTGTTAAGTGAGGCAGTAGGTCATAACAACGCCTTGTATTGATAGATGCATCGATTGGACCATATTGCTGTCCTGCCTGAGCATTTTCAAATGTAACCAGTACTTCTGGGTGTCAGGGAAATTGTATAGAATCAAAAGTACTTTATTTTCTTTAGGAATGTAGGGAAGTAAAAGGAAATAGTAAACCCAAATAGTAACCCCAAAAAACTACTTAAGTATTTTTTACTTAAGTACTTTGCACCAGTGAGTATAGGCTTCCTGTGCAGAGATGGGGATTGACATGAAACCCCTTAAAGGGTGTACAAGGAAGGGCTCCTTCATCTGGTGGGCGTCACGACCTCCTAACCTTATTACTGTGTGTGTGTGTGTGTGTGTGTGTGTGTGTGTGTGTGTGTGTGTGTGTGTGTGTGTGTGTGTGTGTGTGTGTGTGTGTGTGTGTGTGTGTGTGTGTGTGTGTGTGTGTGTGTGTGTGTGTGTGTGTGTGTGTGTACCCACTGGTTGCAGGTTATTGTAAACGATAAATGGAAAGATGTCAGCAGAGATTCACCATCTTCAATAGAACACGTTAGGAAACTGTAATCACTCCAGTGATAGTATTATAGTATGACATCATCTATTTACACTGTAATCACTCCAGTGATTAGTATTATAGTATGACATCATCTATTGACACTGTAATCACGTGGCCGTTCTGTTAATAAAACATGAATAAACTGTTCAAAACGGCACTCGGGACCATCAATCCCCTCAAAGTAACTGAACACAAGTCATTTCTGAACAACAGGGTGGTGATGTTTTAGCCTCTCAGAGAGTCTTCATGTTCCTCCTGGGATATTGCCAAAGTATTGCTGATTCTAAAAACAAAAACACCAAAGTTGTAGAAATGTAAGGAGTATTGAAAAAAATGTCAGTTAAAAAGAGAGAAAGTTAATGAAATATTTGACAATGTGTAAGTTCCAAATGGAACACTATTTCCTATATAGTGCACTACTTTGAGCAGGACCCTATGGACAAAAGTAGTACACTAGAAAGGGAATAGGGTGCCATTTTGGACAAATATCGAAGTATTTCCCGTTATGAAACCGCAGTGAAAGTAACAGAGGTCCCTTCTGTCAACAAAACCCTTACCAAGTCTCTTCACTTTATGTCCCTGCTTGCATCACGGATTAAAACACCACTACTACTGGTTTAAGTGACGTCCTCCTCCTCAGATCCCTATCAGCCCCCATTGTAACAGAATAAAACACCACTACTACTGGTTTAAGTGACGTCCTCCTCCTCAGATCCCTATCAGCCCCCATTGTAACAGAATAAAACACCACTACTACTGGTTTAAGTGACGTCCTCCTCCTCAGATCCCTATCAGCCCCCATTGTAACAGAATAAACACCACTACTACTGGTTTAAGTGGCGTCCTCCTCCTCAGATCCCTATCAGCCCCCATTGTAACGGCGGACATGTTTTGTTTTTTCATTCAATAATGACATTTAAGTCGTCAGAGAAAAGTTGACCAAAAATAAGAATAATATCAACCCAGTGTGGTGGAAGTTACTTGGGCTGAATCACAATTGACTCCCTATTCCCTATGTAGTGCACTACTAGCCATAGTGCTCTGGTCAAAAGTAGTGCACTACGTAGGTAAAGGGTGCCATTTGGGATTCAATCTAGGCCAGGCCAATATGGGGCCAATCTCCCAGCAAGGTACAGTAGGAAGCAAAACGGGAAGAATGTGAGCAATTCCCTTGATCCAATTTGCAGGGGCATAGCATGTCAGGAGGCATCGCATTAAGGTGCTGGGCTTCATTAAGGTAGCTGAAGGCCAAACATTCATTTACCCTTCTGACAGTCATATTAACAAAGCAGCGCTTGGGTCAGTAATGACATTGGTTTGGTTATCTCTGGGATACACACGGTTATCTCTGGGATACACGCGGTTATCTCTGGGATACACGGTTATCTCTGGGATACACACGGTTATCTCTGGGATACACGCGGTTATCTCTGGGATACACACGGTTATCTCTGGGATACACGGTTATCTCTGGGATACACACGGTTACCTCTGGGATACACGCGGTTATCTCTGGGATACACACGGTTATCTCTGGGATACATGGTTATCTCTGGGATACACACGGTTATCTCTGGGATACATGGTTATCTCTGGGATACACACGGTTATCTCTGGGATACACACGGTTATCTCTGGGATACACACGGTTACCTCTGGGATACATGGTTATCTCTGGGATACATGGTTATCTCTGGGATACACACGGTTACCTCTGGGATACATGGTTATCTCTGGGATACACGGTTATCTCTGGGATACACACGGTTACCTCTGGGATACATGGTTATCTCTGGGATACATGGTTATCTCTGGGATACACACGGTTATCTCTGGGATACACTGGGTTATCTCTGGGATACACGCGGTTATCTCTGGGATACACGGGGTTATCTCTGGGATACACGGTTATCTCTGGGATACACACGGTTATCTCTGGGATACACACGGTTATCTCTGGGATACATGGTTATCTCTGGGATACACACGGTTATCTCTGGGATACATGGTTATCTCTGGGATACATGGTTATCTCTGGGATACACGGTTATCTCTGGGATACACACGGTTATCTCTGGGATACACGGTTATCTCTGGGATACACACGGTTATCTCTGGGATACATGGTTATCTCTGGGATACATGGTTATCTCTGGGATACATGGTTATCTCTGGGATACACGGTTATCTCTGGGATACACGGTTATCTCTGGGATACATGGTTATCTCTGGGATACACGGTTATCTCTGGGATACACACGGTTATCTCTGGGATACATGGTTATCTCTGGGATACATGGTTATCTCTGGGATACACGGTTATCTCTGGGATACATGGTTATCTCTGGGATACACAGTTATCTCTGGATACACGCATACTTGGGACCTGGAAATACATGTCTTTTGACTTGGGTGAAAGGTAAAGAAAAAGTCCAAAATAAATAATGTATAAGATAATGATAGATGAGTGGCCTGGGAAAACCCTTCAGCCTTGTGTTGTATCCTACCTGTCTGTTTCTCTCTCTCTCCACTCTCTCCATCCACCGTCTGTTAAATAAAACATATGTTGAGTGACCTGGGACAACACTTGAGCTAATCTTTGTGTAAGTAGAATTACTGGTATTTGGTCCATGATTTAAACAGTGAAGGTACATTTGGTCTGTGATTTAAACAGTGAAGGTACATTTGGTCTGTGATTTAGACAGTGAAGGTACATTTGGTCTGTGATTTAAACAGTGAAAGTACATTTGGTTCGTGATTTATACAGTGAAGGTACATTTGGTCTGTGATTTAAACAGTGAAGATACATTTGGTCCATGATTTATACAGTGAAGGTACATTTGGTCCGTGATTTAAACAGTGAAGGTACATTTGGTCCGTGATTTAAACAGTGAAGGTACATTGTTAGTATAAGATCGGGACTGTGGCCAATGCAAGCAATGTTTAATGCTTTAAAAAACATTATGTTCTTAAAGAAAATGTTTTTCCATTCATATACCATATGAAACATTATCCAAAGCAACACATTTATGCACTGGTTCTAAATCAGAATGTTCAGATGGTTGAAACTTGGTTGCTATCCAACATGCTATTTGACAGAGAGAACATGCGTCCTCCAAGAATATCTATTGTCTTCACCTAGCAACATATCTTATGATACAGACATATTTTGGCATGATTTTGGGAATACTAATTTATTAGCATGATGGCGTCTCGGGCCAAGTTATAAGTTGAGCGTTCTGGCGGATATATCGATCCCTTGGGTTTATATTTTTCAGGAGCTGCAAGTTGATCCAATATTTTTATGGATTCCTGACGAGGAGAGGGACAATTTAGTCTCATGGTGGTGGGTGGGGGGTTGATTTCGCAATAATTCTTCTGGCCAAACATCAACATCAAGATGAGAGAAAGTAAATGTTTTCAGTGTTTTCAGCCCAACTTAGTTATGCCGTTTGCCTCATTGCGTTTGCATGCATTTCCGACACACAATGTTTTGGTTTTTCCGTAATCCTCGCCAGCCAATTAATGTGGCTTTTATCGTGTCTCTGTCACTTTAATCAGTCCACCAGAGGTGGCCTGCCGCAGGGAGACACAGCGGACAAGTCATTTAGTGTTGCAAATCATCGCTACCTGTTGTTGAAGATTATTGAGTTGCTCGTGACACTACATAGCCTACTTCTCATTTCACTGTCGTGAAACAGGAAATCATTTTATTTATCGCCATGGTATTTATTGCCATGGTAATCTCACCCTTAAAGTTACCTCAGCTCTACTGCTCAGCCCTTCTTGAGATAACTTGTTATCTTAACACCTAATGTTACATTGACAACGGTTTCACACCTTTGAACCAGCTGCTGTGGAAATGAAGCTGAGACAATAACTAATAAGAGAATGATACAGAGTTATGCAGACAGAGAGAGTGATGCAGACAGAGAGAGTGATGCAGACAGAGTGATGCAGACAGAGAGAGTGATGCAGACAGAGAGAGTGATGCAGACAGAGAGGGTGATACAGAGTGAGTGATGCAGAGAGAGTGATGCAGACAGAGAGAGTGATGCAGACAGAGTGATGCAGACAGAGAGAGTGATGCAGACAGAGAGAGTGATGCAGAGAGAGTGATGCAGACAGAGAGAGTGATGCAGACAGAGTGATGCAGACAGAGAGGGTGATACAGAGTGAGTGATGCAGAGAGAGTGATGCAGACAGAGAGAGTGATGCAGACAGAGAGAGTGATGCAGACAGAGAGAGTGATGCAGACAGAGAGAGTGATGCAGACAGAGAGAGTGATGCAGACAGAGTGATGCAGACAAAGAGGGTGATACAGAGTGAGTGATGCAGACAGAGTGATGCAGACAGAGAGAGTGATGCAGACAGAGTGATGCAGACAGAGAGATGCAGAGTGAGTGATTCTGAGTGAGTGATGCAGAGAGAGTGATGCAGAGTGAGTGATGCAGACAGAGAGGGTGATGCAGACAGAGAGAGTGATACAGACAGAGTGATGCAGAGTGAGTGATTCTGAGTGAGTGATGCAGAGAGAGTGATGCAGAGTGAGTGATACAGAGTGAGTGATGCAGACAGAGAGGGTGATGCAGACAGAGAGAGTGATGCAGACAGAGAGCGAGTGATGCAGAGTGAGTGATGCAGAGAGGGTGATGCAGACAGACAGAGTGATGCAGACAGAGAGCGAGTGATGCAGAGTGAGTGATGCAGAGAGGGTGATGCAGAGAGAGTGATGCAGAGAGAGTGATGCAGAGAGAGTGATGCAGAGAGAGAGAAACAGAGAGAGTGATGCAGAGAGAGTGATGCAGAGAGAGTGATGCAGAGAGAAGAGTGATGCAGAGTGAGTGATGCAGAGTGAGTGATGCAGAGTGAGTGATGCAGACAGAAAGAGTGATGCAGAGTGAGTGATGCATACAGAAGAGTGATGCAGAGTGAGTGATGCAGACAGAAGAGTGATGCAGAGTGAGTGATGCAGAGAGAAGAGTGATGCAGAGTGAGTGATGCAGACAGAAAGAGTGATGCAGAGTGAGTGATGCAGACAGAAGAGTGATGCAGAGTGAGTGATGCAGACAGAAGAGTGATGCAGAGTGAGTGATGCAGACAGAAAGAGTGATGCAGAGTGAGTGATGCAGACAGAAAGAGTGATGCAGAGTGAGTGATGCAGACAGAAAGAGTGATGCAGAGTGAGTGATGCAGACAGAAAGAGTGATGCAGAGAGAGTGATGCAGAGAGAGTGATGCAGAGTGAGTGATGCAGAGAGAGTGATGCAGAGAGAGTGATGCAGAGTGAGTGATGCAGAGAGAGTGATGCAGAGTGAGTGATGCAGAGAGAGTGATGCAGAGTGAGTGATGCAGACAGAAGAGTGATGCAGAGAGAGTGATGCAGACAGAAAGAGTGATGCAGAGAGAGTGATGCAGAGTGAGTGATGCAGAGAGAGTGATGCAGAGAGAGTGATGCAGAGAGAGTGATGCAGAGAGAGTGATGCAGAGAGAGTGATGCAGAGAGAGTGATGCAGAGTGAGTGATGCAGAGAGAGTGATGCAGAGAGAGTGATGCAGAGAGAGTGATGCAGAGTGAGTGATGCAGAGAGAGTGATGCAGAGTGAGTGATGCAGAGAGAGTGATGCAGACAGAAAGAGTGATACAGAGAGAGTGATACAGAGAGAGTGATGCAGAGAGAGTGATGCAGAGTGAGTGATGCAGACAGAAAGAGTGATACAGAGAGAGTGATACAGAGAGAGTGATGCAGAGAGAGTGATGCAGAGAGAGTGATGCAGAGTGAGTGATGCAGAGAGAGAATACAGTACTGAGGTCTATGCAACCCTCACATCAGATCAGAAAATCAGTGTGTCAGAGAGTCCAGCACTTTTCAACACTCCTTGTGTCCTACATGAAACAGTTGGTATTGTCCACAACACAGCTTTCTGTCCATGTCTCTCTTTCTCTCTCTCTCTGTCCACTACAGAGAAATCAATCCTGTCTGTTTAAAGAGATCTGGGGTTAGAGGAGGGCCTGTGCTCCGGGGCTTTACTTCATGTTGAGTCTCTAATGGCGCCCTATTCCCTTTACAGGGCCCTGGTCAAAAGTATTGAACTACATAGGGAATAGGGTGTGATTTGGAACACAGCCATAATGTAATCTGTCTTCTTCTCCAGTGCCGTTAAACCCAGCAGAGTCCTCCTGCTGCAGTAATAATAATGTATGGGTTGATAATCAAACCCAGACCTCTCTGTTGAAGATGTAGTAGAGGAGTTCTGGTGGGTTAGGGTTCTCTTCCCTGCTGGCTGTGTTAAGGCCAAGGGCTCACCTTCATGTAGTAGGGAGTTCTGGTGGGTTAGGGTTCTCTTCCCTGCCGGCTGTGTTAAGGCCAAGGGCTCACCTTCATGTAGTAGAGGAGTTCTGGTGGGTTAGGGTTCTCTTCCCTGCCGGCTGTGTTAAGGCCAAGGGCTCACCTTCACGTAGTAGAGGAGTTCTGGTGGGTTAGGGTTCTCTTCCCTGCCGTCTGTGTTAAGGCCAAGGGCTCACCTTCATGTAGTAGAGGAGTTCTGGTGGGTTAGGGTTCTCTTCCCTTCCGGCTGTGTTAAGGCCAAGGGCTCACCTTCATGTAGTAGAGGAGTTCTGGTGGGTTAGGGTTCTCTTCCCTGCCGGCTGTGTTAAGGCCAAGGGCTCACCTTCATGTAGTAGAGGAGTTCTGGTGGGTTAGGGTTCTCTTCTCTGCTGGCTGTGTTAAGGCCAAGGGCTCACCTTCATGTAGTAGAGGAGTTCTGGTGGGTTAGGGTTCTCTTCCCTGCCGTCTGTGTTAAGGCCAAGGGCTCACCTTCATGTAGTAGAGGAGTTCTGGTGGGTTAGGGTTCTCTTCTCTGCTGGCTGTGTTTAGGCCAAGGGCTCACCTTCATGTAGTAGAGGAGTTCTGGTGGGTTAGGGTTCTCTTCTCTGCTGGCTGTGTTAAGGCCAAGGGCTCACCTTCATAGTAGATGTTACACTCTTAGAAAAACATATGCTATCTAGAATCTAAAAGGGTTCTATGGTTGTCCCCATAGGATAACCCTCTGCAGAACCCTTTTTGGTTCCAGGTAGAACCCTTTTGGTTTTAGGTAGAACCCTTTCTAATTATTTTGTAGAACCCTTTACACAGAGGGTTATACATGGAATCCAAAAGAGTTCTACCTGGAATCCAAAAGAGTTCTACCTGGAACCAAAAAGGGTTCTACCTGGAACCAAAAATAGTTCTACCTGGAACCAAAAAGAGTTCTACCTGGAACCAAAAAGAGTTCTACCTGGAACCAAAAAGAGTTCTACCTGGAACCAAAAAGGGTTCTACCTGGAACCAAAAAGAGTTCTACCTGGAACCAAAAAGAGTTCTACCTGGAACCAAAAAGAGTTCTACCTGGAACCAAAAAGAGTTCTACCTGGAACCAAAAAGAGTTCTACCTGGAACCAAAAAGAGTTCTACCTGGAACCAAAAAGGGTTCTCCTATGATGACAGCCGAAGAACCCTTTGGAACCCTTTTTTCTAAGACTGTCGTCATTGTTGCTCCAAAGTGCACATGTGTGTTTGTCTCTTAGTTTAAGACTTAACAGATTTTTACATCTGGACTAAACAAATACAAGCCAATAAACACTTGATACATTCATAAGGTATTCATCAATTTGAAGACAGGGCGACTTCAATTTGCCCTTGTCATAAAACATTCAGATCAATGAAGGAAAAGGAGCTGATCCTTGATGTTTTGATATTGATTCCCTAACCTTTGATAGTGTTACTGATACCCTTTGATAGAGCCTTTATCTATGCAAATAGCAAGGAATGCTGACATTTAGTTTTAAAGCAGGGGCAGTTGGGTGTTTACCTCCCAGCTGTATGTTAACCAGGTAATATGGTCCAACCTGCTGTGTCAGCTGATATGCTGCTTCAGGCATTGGTCCTATTCTGAGGTAGTAGATTAATGACCACATATTTGTATTTATTTAACCTTTATTTAACCGGGCAAGTCAGTTATGAACAATGTCTTATTTACAATGACGGCCTCCTCGGGCCAAACCCGGACGATGCTGGGCCAATTGTGCGCCGCCTTATGGGACTCCCAATCACGGCAGGATGTGATACATACCTGTGTTACCTTCTCAGTCTCCTCAGGCCAACACCGGGTAACAATTACTGTCTATAGTCCAACACCAGGTAACAATTACTGTCTATAGTCCAACACCAGGTAACAATTACTGTCTATAGTCCAACACCAGGTTACTGTCTGTAGTCCAACACCAGGTTACTGTCTATAGTCCAACACCAGGTAACAATTACTGTCTATAGTCCAACACCAGGTTACTGTCTGTAGTCCAACACCAGGTTACTGTCTATAGTCCAACACCAGGTTACTGTCCATAGTCCAACACCAGGTTACTGTCTATAGTCCAACACCAGGTTACTGTCTATAGTCCAACACCAGGTTACTGTCTATAGTCCAACACCAGGTTACTGTCTATAGTCCAACACCAGGTTACTGTCTATAGTCCAACACCAGGTTACTGTCTATAGTCCAACACCAGGTTACTGTCTATAGTCCAACACCAGGTTACTGTCTATAGTCCAACACCAGGTTACTGTCTATAGTCCAACACCAGGTAACAATTACTGTCTATAGTCCAACACCAGGTTACTGTCTATAGTCCAACACCAGGTTACTGTCTATAGTCCAACACCAGGTTACTGTCTATAGTCCAACACCAGGTTACTCTCTATAGTCCAACACCAGGTTACTGTCTATAGTCCAACACCAGGTAACAATTACTGTCTATAGTCCAACACCGGGTAACAATTACTGTCTATAGTCCAACACCAGGTAACAATTACTGTCTGTAGTCCAACACCAGGTAACAATTACTGTCTATAGTCCAACACCAGGTAACAATTACTGTCTATAGTCCAACACCAGGTTACTGTCTATAGTCCAACACCAGGTAACAATTACTGTCTATAGTCCAACACCAGGTAACAATTACTGTCTGTAGTCCAACACCAGGTAACAATTACTGTCTATAGTCCAACACCAGGTAACAATTACTGTCTATAGTCCAGCACCAGGTTACTGTCTATAGTCCAACACCAGGTTACTGTCTATAGTCCAACACCAGGTAACAATTACTGTCTATAGTCCAACACCGGGTAACAATTACTGTCTATAGTCCAACACCAGGTAACAATTACTGTCTATAGTCCAACACCAGGTTACTGTCTATAGTCCAACACCAGGTTACTGTCTATAGTCCAACACCAGGTTACTGTCTATAGTCCAACACCAGGTTACTGTCTATAGTCCAACACCAGGTTACTGTCTATAGTCCAACACCAGGTTACCGTCTATAGTCCAACACCAGGTTACTGTCTATAGTCCAACACCAGGTAACAATTACTGTCTATAGTCCAACACCAGGTTACTGTCTGTAGTCCAACACCAGGTTACTGTCTATAGTCCAACACCAGGTTACTGTCTGTAGTCCAACACCAGGTTACTGTCTATAGTCCAACACCAGGTTACTGTCTATAGTCCAACACCAGGTTACTGTCTGTAGTCCAACACCAGGTTACTGTCTATAGTCCAACACCAGGTTACTGTCTATAGTCCAACACCAGGTTACTGTCTATAGTCCAACACCAGGTTACTGTCTATAGTCCAACACCAGGTTACTGTCTATAGTCCAACACCAGGTTACTGTCTATAGTCCAACACCGGGTAACAATTACTGTCTATAGTCCAACACCAGGTTACTGTCTATAGTCCAACACCAGGTTACTGTCTATAGTCCAACACCAGGTTACTGTCTATAGTCCAACACCAGGTTACTGTCTATAGTCCAACACCGGGTAACAATTACTGTCTATAGTCCAACACCAGGTTACTGTCTATAGTCCAACACCAGGTTACTGTCTATAGTCCAACACCAGGTTACTGTCTATAGTCCAACACCAGGTTACTGTCTATAGTCCAACACCAGGTTACTGTCTATAGTCCAACACCAGGTTACTGTCTATAGTCCAACACCAGGTTACTGTCTATAGTCCAACACCAGGTAACAATTACTGTCTATAGTCCAACACCAGGTTACTGTCTATAGTCCAACACCAGGTTACTGTCTATAGTCCAACACCAGGTAACAATTACTGTCTATAGTCCAACACCAGGTTACTGTCTATAGTCCAACACCAGGTTACTGTCTATAGTCCAACACCAGGTTACTGTCTATAGTCCAACACCAGGTTACTGTCTATAGTCCAACACCAGGTTACTGTCTATAGTCCAACACCAGGTTACTGTCTATAGTCCAACACCAGGTTACTGTCTATAGTCCAACACCAGGTAACAATTACTGGCTATAGTCCAACACCAGGTTACTGTCTATAGTCCAACACCAGGTTACTGTCTATAGTCCAACACCAGGTTACTGTCTATAGTCCAACACCAGGTTACTGTCTATAGTCCAACACCAGGTTACTGTCTATAGTCCAACACCAGGTTACTGTCTATAGTCCAACACCAGGTTACTGTCTATAGTCCAACACCGGGTAACAATTACTGTCTATAGTCCAACACCAGGTAACAATTACTGTCTATAGTCCAACACCAGGTTACTGTCTATAGTCCAACACCAGGTTACTGTCTATAGTCCAATACCAGGTTACTGTCTATAGTCCAACACCATGATACTGTCTATAGTCCAACACCAGGTTACTGTCTATAGTCCAACACCAGGTTACTGTCTATAGTCCAACACCAGGTTACTGTCTATAGTCCAACACCAGGTTACTGTCTATAGTCCAACACCAGGTAACAATTACTGTCTATAGTCCAACACCAGGTTACTGTCTATAGTCCAACACCAGGTTACAGTCTATAGTCCAACACCAGGTTACTGTCCATAGTCCAACACCAGGTTACTGTCCATAGTCCAACACCAGGTTACTGTCCATAGTCCAACACCAGGTTACTGTCTATAGTCCAACACCAGGTTACTGTCTATAGTCCAGCACCAGGTTACTGTCTATAGTCCAACACCAGGTTACTGTCTATAGTCCAACACCAGGTTACTGTCCATAGTCCAACACCAGGTTACTGTCCATAGTCCAACATCAGGTTACTGTCTATAGTCCAACACCAGGTTACTGTCTATAGTCCAACACCAGGTTACTGTCTCTAGTCCAACACCAGGTTACTGTCTCTAGTCCAACACCAGGTTACTGTCCATAGTCCAACACCAGGTTACTGTCTCTAGTCCAACACCAGGTTACAGTCTATAGTCCAACACCAGGTTACAGTCTATAGTCCAACACCAGGTTACTGTCCATAGTCCAACACCAGGTTACAGTCTATAGTCCAACACCAGGTTACTGTCCATAGTCCAACACCAGGTTACTGTCTATAGTCCAACACCAGGTTACTGTCTATAGTCCAACACCAGGTTACTGTCTCTAGTCCAACACCAGGTTACTGTCTCTAGTCCAACACCAGGTTACTGTCTATAGTCCAACACCAGGTTACTGTCTATAGTCCAACACCAGGTTACTGTCCATAGTCCAACACCAGGTTACTGTCTATAGTCCAACACCAGGTTACTGTCTCTAGTCCAACACCAGGTTACTGTCTATAGTCCAACACCAGGTTACTGTCTATAGTCCAACACCAGGTTACTGCCTATAGTCCAAGGTTCCGGATCGTGGACCGCCTCAGGAGGTTCCGGGCCGTGGACCGCCTCAAGAGGTTCCGGACTGGGAACTGTCGCCAGAACTGTCGCCAGAACTGTTGCTGTGATTCCTGCCACGGAAGGATCTCCTGTCCTTCCATTATTTCCTCCCAGGTCCAAACTATTTTCCCCATTGTAGCACGCTGCTTGGTCCTGGACTGGTGGGATATTCTGTTACGTTCGTGTGGAGAAACGGACCAACGTGCAGTGTGATCTGGGTTCCACATCTTTATTTAGGGAAACACACGAAACAATAAAGAATAATGAAACGTGACGACAATGGAGTGCTGACATACAACTACCCATAAACAATATCCCACAAAACACAGCTGGAAAAATGCTACTTAAATATGATCCCCAATTAGAGACAACGAAAGCCAGCTGCCTCTAATTGGGAATCATACCAAACACCAACATAGAAAACAAAACTAGAACCCCAAATAGAAAATATAAACTAGACTAACCCCCCAGTCACGCCTTGACCTACTCCACCATAGAAAATAAAAAATAATAATTTGCAATACATTTCCACAAATTCTAAAAACAAGTGGTATTGTGTGTAGATGGGTGAGAAAAAAAAATGGAATCCATTTTGAATTCAGGCTATAACACAACAACATGTGGAATAACTGAAGGGGTACTATGAATACGTTCTCTCTACTCTCTTTCCTTGTCTCTTCTCTCTCTCTCCCTCTTGCCTCCCTCTCTCTTCGTCCTCCTTCATTGAAACAAAGATCATCTCCTCTGGGTTGAAAAGAAAACATCTAGGGACAGCTGAGTGAATTACACACTGATGTGTTTTGTTGCCATTGTGGTTTATGAGTGATCCAGTTCAATGATGAGATACTCCATGCATGGTGAAAGGGCTTTGATTCACTGGCCAAAACCTGATGGGAGTGTAGCATTTCATCACAATAAAATCAACAATATAATTAATATTATATTACAATTCATTCCCAAAGCTACAATATATATTTTGTCTATCTTGGAGTCTTAATGAGGTCCTTCCACCCCATTCTTCATTAAATGGTATTGAGAATATGCATATCCTTGCTTCAAGGCCTGAGCTACAGGCAGTTAGATTTGGGTTTGTCATTTTAGGCAAAAATTGAAAAAAAGGGGCGGATCCTTATTCTTCATCAAATGGGACGAATGCTTTCTGAATGTTCCTTCCTAGTTCCTATCGCCCTGGCAACAGACACTGGATATTTTGGGAAGGACAGCCCCAAAAGTACTTCTGGGACCAACCACCATTCAACTCTGTGGTTGTATAGTGCCCTGTGTTGTCTATAATGTGAGCACGCTGCGATGGGTCCCAGTGAGCCTTTTAAACTGGTGACACAGCTTCCCCTCAGACAGGAATCACCTCACACCCTTCAACATGGCCCGATGTGTGGTTCGCACACGCACACACGCACGCACGCACACACGCACGCACGCACGCACGCACGCACGCACGCACGCACGCACGCACACACACACACACACACACACACACACACACACACACACACACACACACCACCCTCCCCTTAACTTCCCTTACAGTGCTCGATCTTCACGTTAGCCATGGTGTCAGCCGCCAGCTAAAACAGACCTTCCAAATCAAATAAATGTCCAACGTTGGCTGTGAGAACAAACAAAAGGTCCATAAGTTCATAGAGTAACAGAACACCCAAACGTGAACTTGACAAAGGTCCATAAGTTAAATACGTTTAAAATGAGACTTCAGAGGGACAAAGCTTGTGAGCAGTCAGAATGACTGCATGGGGGATCATTCCTTGTTCCAGTAATCAGCCGGCCCGTAATTGATTCTGGTTAGGAAGCAATAAGGCGTACAGACAAGTAACACTTAGATGGGTAGAAAGGGAGGCGTCAGGGCAGTCAGGCAGCTCATCACTAGTTTCTATTATCAAAAGGCACCCTATTCCCTATGTAGTGCACTACTTATGGGCCCTGGTCAAAAGTAGTGCACTATAAAGGGAACAGGGTGCCCTGTGAGATGCAAACATTATCTCTAAAATAAATCTCAGAATTAGTCACTTCCTACAGCGTCCTCAGAGGAGGGGGGTCAGCTGATTTATTTCCAGGGTCGTGACCCCTGGCGGAGCCGCCTGTCAAACAAGGCCAAGAGCAAATAAACTCTCACAGCAGAATGAGTTCCACCACAAATGAGGTTGTGTTGTGTTTGTGTCCAGGCTAGTGTGGATCTGCCGCTGTGGGCCAGAGGCTTGCCGAACAGACTTTTGTTTTCCTTTGCTCTGCTTTTCTCTCCTCTACTCGTCTTTCTCTATTTCTGATTGGGATAATTGAGATAAGTGGTCAACTTCCTGATTCCCTTGTGCACCCGGGCGAGTGTCAGGGTTTGTTTGAGTTCAGTGCTTTTCGAGCGTTTAATGAGAGTCAGCCACAGTTTCCTCCAGGTAAATGAAAGGTAGAAAAAAATATATATAAATACTCATTACCATTATTGTTAGAGTATACTGATATTTGTTGCTACTTTTGTTACCATGCAAATATAAGCATACACTACAAATAAAATAATCTACGCACAGCCCCAAACTGTCTAGTAGGGATCTCAGGCCTGACAGGGTGGTCTGCGGACTCAGTGCTCTGCAGACTCTGCTCTGTAAACACTCATGAGAATACTGGAAGGTCAAAGTGGGTCATTTATCAAGAATAAGACCTTTAAAGACAGATGAAGGAATCCTGCTGCGTGGGTGTGTTGGTTTACATGTCTTGTTGTGATGTGACTCTAGTACTCTACCATTGTACTGCACAGATATAAGATTATCTAGTGAATACTATGAACTAACGCTGGTGTGAAACAGAAAGGTCAAAGGTTAAAATGTCATCATGGAATAAGTTATCACACAGCAAAGGTTACTCACTGGATTCATTTTTCTGTACTGTTGTGTTTGGTGATGTGTAGTATTCTTTTCTTGACACATATTTTCCCTTCCGATTTGAAGATTCCCGATGAAGATTCCTGTCAAACATGGCCAATTAATTGTCAGGATGTTAGAATTTTCCATCTCATTCTTTCCGTTTTTAAAATTGTGGGTAAGTTGTGACTCTGGTGACTAAACTGACGCACCAGATAGAGACAGCATAGACACGACGATAGAGGACTTAGTGTATGCTAACATAGTGTCTTCAGAAAGGAGTCATATCCCGTGACTTATTCCACATTTTGCTGTGTGACAGTCTGAATTCAACATTTATGCAAATAGTTATGCAAATGTATTCAAAATACAGAACCATTACATTGACATAATTTACCAATCAGAAGTTTGAACACATCTACTCATTCAAGGGTTTTTCTTTATTTGACTATTTTCTACATTGTAAAATAATAGTGAAGACATCAAAACTATGAAATAACACATATGGAATCATGTAGTAACCAAAAAAGTGTTAAACAAATCTAAATATATTTTAGATATTATATTGTTCAAAGTAGCCACCCTTTGCCTTGATGACAGCTTTGCACACTCTTGGCATTCTCTCAACCAGCTTCATGAGGAATGCTTTTCCAACAGTCTTGAAGGAGTTCCCACATATGCTGAGCACTTGTTGGCTGCTTTTCCTTCACTCTGCGGTCCAACTCATCCCAAACCATCTCAATTGGGTTGAGGTTGGGTGATTGTGAAGACCAGGTCATCTGATGCAGCACTCCATCACTCTCCTTCTTGCTCAAATAGCTCTTACACAGCCTGGAGGTGTGGGTCGTTGTCCTGTTGAAAAACAAACAAGTTACACTTAGCTCGAACCAGATGCAATGACGTATCGCTGCAGAATTCTGGGGTAGCTATGCTGGTTAAGTGTGCCTTGAATTATAAATAAATCACAGACAGTGTCACCAGCAAAGCACCCCCACACCATCACACCTCCTCCTCCTCCATGCCTCACGATGGAAACCACACATGCGGAGATCATCCGTTCACCTACTCTGCATCTCACAAAGACATCACACCTCCTCCTCCATGCTTCACGGTGGAAACCACACATGCGGATATCATCCGTTCACCTACTCTGCGTCTCACTAAGACACGGCGGTTGGAACCAAAAATGTCAAATTTGGACACATCAGACCAAAGGACAGATTTCCACCGGTCAAACATCCATTGCTCATGTTTCTTGGCCCAAGCAAGTCTCTTCTTATTGTTGGTGTCCTTTAGTATTGGTTTCTTTGCAGCAATTTGACCACGGAGGCCTGATTCACGCAGTCTCCTTTGAACAGTTGATGTTGAGATGTGTCTGTTACTTGAAGCATTTATTTGGTAACTGTAATAAACGTATCTTCTGCAGCAGAGGTAACTCTGGGTCTTCCTTTCCTATGGCGGTCCTCATGAGAGCCAGTTAACTTAATGAACATATCCTCTGCAGCGGAGGTAACTCTGGGTCTTCCTTTCCTATGGCGGTCCTCATGAGAGCCAGTTAACTTAATGAACATATCCTCTGCAGCAGAGGTAACTCTGGGTCTTCCTTTCCTATGGCGGTCCTCATGAGAGCCAGTTAACTTAATGAACATATCTTCTGCAGCAGAGGTAACTCTGGGTCTTCCTTTCCTATGGCGGTCCTCATGAGAGCCAGTTAACTTAATGAACATATCCTCTGCAGCAGAGGTAACTCTGGGTCTTCCTTTCCTATGGCGGTCCTCATGAGAGCCAGTTAACTTAATGAACATATCCTCTGCAGCAGAGGTAACTCTGGGTCTTCCTTTCCTATGGCGGTCCTCATGAGAGCCAGTTAACTTAATGAACATATCTTCTGCAGCAGAGGTAACTCTGGGTCTTCCTTTCCTATGGCGGTCCTCATGAGAGCCAGTTAACTTAATGAACATATCCTCTGCAGCAGAGGTAACTCTGGGTCTTCCTTTCCTATGGTGGTCCTCATGAGAGCCAGTTAACTTAATGAACATATCCTCTGCAGCAGAGGTAACTCTGGGTCTTCCTTTCCTATGGCGGTCCTCATGAGAGCCAGTTAACTTAATGAACATATCCTCTGCAGCAGAGGTAACTCTGGGTCTTCCTTTCCTATGGCGGTCCTCATGAGAGCCAGTTAACTTAATGAACATATCCTCTGCAGCGGAGGTAACTCTGGGTCTTCCTTTCCTATGGCGGTCCTCATGAGAGCCAGTTTCATCATAGAGCTTGATGGTTTTTGCGACTGCACTTGAATAAACTTTTAAAGTTCTTTACATTTTCCAAATTATCTGACCTTTATGTCTTAAGGTAATGATGGATTGTCATTTCTCTTTGCTTATTTGAGCTGTTCTTGCCATAATTTGGGCTATCTTCCGTATACCACCCTTACCTTGTCACAACATATAAGAATGGTGCTGATAGAAAGGGCAGCAATGCTTCTGGTCCCTTGGCAACCTTGCAGTAATTTGTTTTTTTATTACATACAACCGGGATAAACTTTTGGATATCAGCTCGGCGGTAATTCACCAGCATTACAACCAGGATTACGACTTTCCAGAATCGGATCCTTTGTTCGTACCCCCAGGGCAATTGAACTAATTCCTGATGCTGATCCAAAACAATACCAACGGTATTGAGAGAGGTATTCGGATTGGACTTCTAGTCCACTAGGAGGCGCACAGTCCACCCACCGCTTCCGAGTATATTACTCGCTAATGTTCAGTCTCTGGATAATAAAGTTGACAAGCTCAGGAAGAAGATTTCCTTCCAGAGAGACATCAGGGATTGTAACATACTCTGTTTCACAGAAACATGGCTCTCTCGTAAGACATTTAAGCGTGTTAACCCTCGCAAGGCTACCGGCCCAGACGGCATCTCTAGCCGGGTCCTCAGAGTATGCACAGACCAGCTGGCTGGAATGTTTATGCACACATTCAGTCTCTCCCTATCCCAGTCTGCTGTCCCCACATGCTTCAAGATGGCCACCATTGTTCCTGTACTCAAGAAAATCAAAGGTAAATGACTATCAATCCGTAGCACTCACTTCTGTCATTACGAAGTGCTTTGAGAGACTAGTCAAGGATCATATCACCTCTTCCTTAGCTGACACCCTAAAACCACTTCAATTTGCTTACCGCCCCTATAGATCCACAGATGATGCAATCGCCATCACACTGCACGCTGCCCTAACCCATCCGGACAAGAGGAATACCTATGTAAGAATGCTGTTCATTGACTATAGCTCAGCATTCAACACCACAGTATCCTCCAATCTGATTAAGCTCATCATTAAGCTCGAGGCCCTTGGTCCAAACCCCGCCCTGTACAACTGGGTCCTGGACTTCCTGATGGGCTGCACCCAGCTGGTGAAGGTAGGAAACAACACCTTCACTTCACTGATCCTCAACACTGAGGCCCCACAAGGGTGCAAAGTTTGACTTTGGAATCACGTCAGGTTGGAATCACGTCAGGTTGGAATCACGTCAGGTTGGAATCATGTCAGATTGGAATCACTTCAGATTGGAATCACGTCAAGTTGGATACACATCAGGTTGGAATCACGTCAGGTTGGAATCACGTCAGGTTGGAATCACGTCAGGTTGGAATCACGTCAGGTTGGAGTCACGTCAGGTTGGAATCACGTCAGGTTGGAATCATGTCATATTGAAATCACGTCAGGTTGGAATCACGTCAGGTTGGAGTCACGTCAGGTTGGAATCACGTCAGGTTGGAATCATGTCATATTGAAATCACGTCAGGTTGGAATCACGTCAGGTTGGAGTCACGTCAGGTTGGAATCACGTCAGGTTGGAATCATGTCATATTGAAATCACGTCAGGTTGGAATCACGCCAGGTTGGAGTCACGTCAGGTTGGAATCACGTCATATTGAAATCACGTCAGGTTGGAATCACGTCAGGTTGGAATCACGTCAGATTGGAATCACATCAGGTGAAACTATAAGGAAGCTACTATCACTCATAGCCATAACCAGAGACCAGCTGGAGGTTTGACTGTAGCTTTTCACTCATAGTCATAACCAGAGACCAGCTGGAGGTTTGACTGTATCCTTTCACTCATAGTCATAAGCAGAGACCAGCTGGAGGTTTGACTGTAGCTTTTCACTCATAGCCATAACCAGAGACCAGCTGGAGGTTTGACTGTAGCTTTTCACTCATAGTCATAACCAGAGACCAGCTGGAGGTTTGACTGTAGCCTTTCACTCATAGTCATAAGCAGAGACCAGCTGGAGGTTTGGCTGTAGCCTTTCACTCAGTCATAACCAGAGACCAGCTGGAGGTTTGACTGTAGCCTTTCACTCATAGTCATAAGCAGAGACCAGCTGGAGGTTTGGCTGTAGCCTTTCACTCATAGTCATAACCAGAGACCAGCTGGACTTTCGGCTGTAGCCTTTCACTCATAGTCATAAGCAGAGACCAGCTGGAGGTTTGGCTGTAGCCTCGCAGTTTGGCATTTGTGTCTTTTGGACAATCGTCAAGTATAGCAGTGAGTTTGTGAGATCATCATGTTGCCAAAGCCATATTCTGTACATGTCTTTGGCTGGACCCATGTCAGGTGGTCGAGACCGACAGAGTCCCCTGTCATATTTAGGCAATGAGGATGTTTCCTGGGTTATGGCTCAGTTTATAGTTCACTCATAATATATGACGATATACTTCATGAGAAAACTGTTTTTTTGGAATGGTTGCTACACATTTAATCTATTTAGACAGATTTTACTCTTCATGTTTCTACTATCCTTTTGTTTTGTTGGCTTTGCTGTTTGAAAGATATACGCTAGTAAACCCCATTAAAGCCAGTATTGTACTGTTGCTCATCACATAGAAACAACAGGACAGCCAATGTGGCTTTTGTTGTCCCAATATGTCCCAATCACTTAACCTGGAAGACAACACAGGTAGAATCTGTCATGAGTCAGTGGTTGTTTGAGATGTGGCTGATCGGATCGCCTAATATCAACTTCAGTTTGACAGTGTCTACAACTCCACTCTTTCCTGCCCTTCGGCCAAGCGGAAACATAACTAGGAGTTCAGAGGTCAGAATCCCCCTTAGAAGAAAGAAGGATTGCCAAAAAGGGATCTATATGTAACACACACAATCCCCCACACAGGACTAACCCATTCGTAGTAAACAATTGCCAAATAGTGCTCTATATGTGCAATAACACACACACAATCACCCACAGAGGACTAACCCATTCGTAGTAAACAATTGATGTCTCAGAACGGTTCTTGGAGTTAAGTTAACAGCCTGTGAGTCCATTACAACACTATGTATACAAGCCATCCACAGTTATGGGCCAGGGCCCAGAGTGTTTTCATGGTTACAATAACACAACCGAAAGTCATGCTAGGCTCAGACAGCAGCAACGTCTTAACGTAGGGTTCAACCTAGAAACTACTTTATATATGTATGTCTGTGTGTGTGTGTGTGTGTGTGTGTGTGTGTGTGTGTGTGTGTGTGTGTGTTCATGCAAGCACCTGTGTGTGTGTGTGTGTGTGTGTGTGTGTGTGTGTGTGTGTGTGTGTGTGTGTGTGTGTGTGTGTGTGTGTGCGCGTGCGTGCGTGCGTGTATGTGTGTGTGTGTGTGTGTCCATGCACGCACCTCTGTGTGTGTGTGTGTGTGTGTGTGTGTGTGTGTGTGTGTGTGTGTGTGTGTGTGTGTGTGTGTGTGTGTGTGTGTGTGTGTGTGTGTGTGTGTGTGTGTGTCCATGCACGCACCTCTGTGTGTGTGTGTGTGTGTGTGTGTGTGTGTGTGTGTGTGTGTGTGTGTGTGTGTGTGTGTGTGTGTGTGTGTGTGTGTGTGTGTGTGTGTGTGTGTGTGTGTGTGTGTGCGCGTGCGTGCGTGCGTGTGCGTGTGTGTGTGTGTGTGTGTCCATGCACGCACCTCTGTGTGTGTGTGTGTGTCCACCTCCTGGATTTAGAAAGTGAGACATAACATAATGTCTGTTTGATCTTAAACGCCTGAACGAGCCACACACATAAAGACCTGGGGAATCACCCCAGTGTAAAAACTGGCTTTCCTTAATGGCCTTTATTGGAAGGGAACGATACGCACTGAGCACTCCACCCCTGTAATTTAATCATAGGATTAAATGTTGCAACATCAAGGAAGGGTGTCTCTCTAAAAAGAAAAGAGTTTTGCCCGTTACCATGGTAATGCATCCACTAGTACAGTGGTTGTGTGTCTGTGAATGTGCGTGGATGTGTGTGTGTATGTTCTTGCGTGAGAGTGGTGAAGAGGTCGTTGCTGAACTAAACTAGGTTAATGGATGGGGTCACTGGGCCGCGCTCTGAAGGAGGTCGTGGCTGAACTAAACTAGGTTAATGGATGGGGTCACTGGGCCGCTCTCTGAAGGAGGTCGTGGCTGAACTAAACTAGGTTAATGGATGGGGTCACTGGGCCGCTCTCTGAAGGAGGTCGTGGCTGAACTAAACTAGGTTAATGGATGGGGTCACTGGGACGCTCTCTGAAGGAGGTCGTGGCTGAACTAAACTAGGTTAATGGATGGGGTCACTGGGCCGCTCTCTGAAGGAGGTCGTGGCTGAACTAAACTAGGTTAATGGATGGGGTCACTGGGCCGCTCTCTGAAGGAGGTCGTGGCTGAACTAAACTAGGTTAATGGATGGGGTCACTGGGACGCTCTCTGAAGGAGGTCGTGGCTGAACTAAACTAGGTTAATGGATGGGGTCACTGGGGCGCTCTCTGAAGGAGGTCAAGGAGAGTTGAAAGTGTTTACGTTATTGAACAACATGGTTCTGGAAAACCCTTCTCAGAATCACACAGCACACACCCTTGTTATTCTCCCTCAATGCGTCCCACACGGCTCCCTATTCCCTATGTAGAGCACTGCCTTTGACCAGGGCCCCTACAACACGCTGTATTTTGTATGATGGATCTTTGACAGACACACTCAACGTGATCTGAATTGGCTCAGCTTGTGTTGGGTTCTGAATAGATTACTATGGTTGTAGGACAGTCATAGTTTACCTCAATAGATTACTATGGTTGTAGGACAGTCATAGTTTACCTCAATAGATTACTATGGTTGTAGGACAGTCATAGTTTACCTCAATAGATTACTATGGTTGTAGGATAGTCATAGTTTACCTCAATAGATTACTACGGTTGGAGGATAGTCATAGTTTACCTCAATAGATTACTACGGTTGGAGGACAGTCATAGTTTACCTCAATAGATTACTATGGTTGTAGGATAGTCATAGTTTACCTCAATAGATTACTATGGTTGTAGGATAGTCATAGTTTACCTCAATAGATTACTATGGTTGTAGGATAGTCATAGTTTACCTCAATAAATTACTATGGTTGTAGGACAGTCATAGTTTACCTCAATAGATTACTACAGTTGGAGGACAGTCATAGTTTACCTCAATAGATTACTACAGTTGGAGGACAGTCATAGTTTACCTCAATAGATTACTACAGTTGGAGGACAGTCATAGTTTACCTCAATAGATTACTACAGTTGGAGGACAGTCATAGTTTACCTCAATAGATTACTACAGTTGGAGGACAGTCATAGTTTACCTCAATAGATTACTACAGTTGGAGGACAGTCATAGTTTACCTCAATAGATTACTACAGTTGGAGGACAGTCATAGTTTACCTCAATAGATTACTACAGTTGGAGGACAGTCATAGTTTACCTCAATAGATTACTACAGTTGGAGGACAGTCATTGTCATGCAGGTGATAGAGGACCCAAAAGCGACTTAACAGAAACAGAGTTTATTCAAGTCCAAACAGGGAATAACAGAAATCCTCTAGTCTGTAGAGGGGAATAACAAGAGAAGCGGCCACAGACTGCAGGTCGCTTCGGGTAGGCGCAGGCCGTAGTTGACAGAGACACCTGCTCACACGCAGCATCTGATGAGGGCAAAAAACACGACAGGACAGGGCGAAACACAATCACAGCACGGTGAATACTAAACAAGGAACCGACGGGACAGGAACGGAACACAAAGGAATAAATAGGGACTCTAATCAGGGGAAAGGATCGGGAACAGGTGTGGGAAGACTAAATGATGATTAGGGGAATAGGAACAGCTGGGAGCAGGAACGGAACGACAGAGAGAAGAGAGAGCGAGAGAGTGAGAGGGGGAGGGGGAGAGAGAGGGATAGAAAGGGGGAAAGAACCCAATAAGACCAGCAGAGGGAAACGAACAGAATGGGGAGCACAGGGACAAGACATGATAATAAATGACAAACATGACAGTACCCCCCCACTCACCGAGCGCCTCCTGGCGCACTCGAGGAGGAATCCTGGCGGCAACGGAGGAAATCATCGATGAGTGAACGGTCCAGCACGTCCCGAGACGGAACCCAACTCCTCTCCTCAGGACCGTAACCCTCCCAATCCACTAAGTATTGGTGACCCCGTCCCCGAGAACGCATGTCCATGATCTTATGTACCTTGTAAATAGGTGCGCTCTCGACAAGGACGGGAGGGGGGAGGGAAGACGAACGGGGGTGCGAAGAAAGGGCTTAACACAGGAGACATGGAAGACAGGATGGACGCGACGAAGATGTCGCGGAAGAAGCAGTCGCACAGCGACAGGATTGACGACCTGGGAGACACGGAACGGACCAATGAACCGCGGAGTCAACTTACGAGAAGCTGTCGTAAGAGGAAGGTTGCGAGTGGAAAGCCACACTCTCTGGCCGCAACAATACCTTGGACTCTTAATCCTGCGTTTATTGGCGGCTCTCACAGTCTTCCCCGCAGACAAAGGCAGACCGGTAATGAAGCCTAAGGCGATGTGAGACCATGGTCGAGAAGGAATGGGGAGCGGTCTGAGACGACCGGCAGGAGGAGAGTTACCCGACTTAGTCTGCGCGCAGTCCGAACAAGCAGCCACGAAACGGCGCGTGTCACGCTCCTGAGTCGGCCACCAAAAGCGCTGGCGAATAGACGCAAGAGTGCCTCGAACACCGGGATGACCAGCTAACTTGGCAGAGTGAGCCCACTGAAGAACAGCCAGACGAGTGGAAACAGGAACGAAAAGGAGGTTACTAGGACAAGCGCGCGGCGACGCAGTGTGCGTGAGTGCTTGCTTAACCTGTCTTTCAATTCCCCAGACTGTTAACCCGACAACACGCCCATAAGGAAGAATCCCCTCGGGATCAGTAGAAGCCACAGAAGAACTAAACAGACGGGATAAGGCATCAGGCTTGGTGTTCTTGCTACCCGGACGGTAAGAAATCACAAACTCGAAACGAGCGAAAAACAATGCCCAACGAGCTTGACGGGCATTAAGTCGTTTGGCAGAACGGATGTACTCAAGGTTCTTATGGTCTGTCCAAACGACAAAAGGAACGGTCGCCCCCTCCAACCACTGTCGCCATTCGCCTAGGGCTAAGCGGATGGCGAGCAGTTCACGGTTACCCACATCATAGTTGCGCTCAGATGGCGACAGGCGATGAGAAAAATAAGCGCAAGGATGAACCTTATCGTCAGACTGGAAGCGCTGGGATAGAATGGCTCCCACGCCTACCTCTGAAGCGTCAACCTCGACAATGAATTGTCTAGTGACGTCAGGAGTAACGAGGATAGGAGCGGACGTAAACGTTCTTTTAGAAGATCAAAAGCTCCCTGGGCGGAACCGGACCACTTAAAACACGTCTTGACAGAAGTAAGAGCTGTGAGAGGGGCAGCAACTTGACCGAAATTACGAATGAAACGCCGATAGAAATTAGCGAAACCTAAAAAGCGCTGCAACTCGACACGTGACCTTGGAACGGGCCAATCACTGACAGCTTGGACCTTAGCGGAATCCATCTGAATGCCTTCAGCGGAAATAACGGAACCGAGAAAAGTGACGGAGGAGACATGAAAAGAGCACTTCTCAGCCTTTACGTAGAGACAATTCTCTAAAAGGCGCTGTAGAACACGTCGAACGTGCTGAACATGAATCTCGAGTGACGGAGAAAAAATCAGGATATCGTCAAGATAGACAAAAACAAAAATGTTCAGCATGTCTCTCAGAACATCATTAACTAATGCCTGAAAAACAGCTGGCGCATTGGCGAGACCGAACGGCAGAACCCGGTACTCAAAATGCCCTAACGGAGTGTTAAACGCCGTTTTCCACTCGTCCCCCTCTCTGATGCGCACGAGATGGTAAGCGTTACGAAGGTCCAACTTAGTAAAGCACCTGGCTCCCTGCAGAATCTCGAAGGCTGATGACATAAGGGGAAGCGGATAACGATTCTTAACCGTTATGTCATTCAGCCCTCGATAATCCACGCAGGGGCGCAGAGTACCGTCCTTCTTCTTAACAAAAAGAACCCCGCCCCGGCCGGAGAAGAAGAAGGCACTATGGTACCGGCGTCAAGAGACACAGACAAATAATCCTCGAGAGCCTTACGTTCGGGAGCCGACAGAGAGTATAGTCTACCTCGAGGAGGAGTGGTCCCCGGAAGGAGATCAATACTACAATCATACGACCGGTGAGGAGGAAGGGAGTTGGCTCGGGACCGACTGAAGACCGTGCGCAGATCATGATATTCCTCCGGCACTCCTGTCAAATCGCCAGGTTCCTCCTGAGAAGTAGGGACAGAAGAAACGGGAGGGATGGCAGACATTAAACACTTCACATGACAAGAAACGTTCCAGGATAGGATAGAATTACTAGACCAATTAATAGAAGGATTATGACATACTAGCCAGGGATGACCCAAAACAACAGGTGTAAACGGTGAACGGAAAATCAAAAAGAAATAGTCTCACTGTGGTTACCAGATACTGTGAGAGTTAAAGGTAGTGTCTCAAATTTGATACTGGGAAGATGACTACCATCTAAGGCAAACATGGGCGTAGGCTTGTCTAACGGTCTGAAAGGAATGTTATGTTTCCGAACCCATGCTTCGTCCATGAAACAACCCTCAGCCCCAGAGTCAATCAAGGCACTGCATGTAGCACCCGAACCGGTCCAGCGTAGATGGACCGACATAGTAGTACAAGATCTAGATGAAGAGACCTGAGTAGTAGCGCTCACCAGTAGCCCTCCGCTTACAGATGGGCTCTGGCCTCTTACTGGACATGAATTAACAAAATGTCCAGCAACTCCGCAATAGAGGCACAGGCGGTTGGTGATCCTCCGTTCCCTCTCCTTAGTCGAGATGCGAATCCCTCCCAGCT
>NW_025746266.1:75000-102500 GCF_021184085.1 Oncorhynchus gorbuscha
AAGTAGAGACTAAGGAGCACAGCACAGCAACACCATTTAGATATGAGGTTACTGTAACCATCCTACAGCCTTTTCACTTTTAAAAAGGTTTCACGCTATTGTTCTACTTTGGAATTGTGTCAATTTATTACGTGTTTTTCTTCCAGTAAGACCTAGTGGAAAGATGCCAATATATCCCCAAACCCCTGTATTCTGTACTTATGTGCTATTCAGTAAGCTGTTTGTAGTAATCATTACATTGTGGTAGTTGTCAAAAACAAGACAGATAGCAGGGCTGACATTCTCTCAGCTTTGAAAGTCACGTCAAGCCTCTATACAGTTAACACAGTGATTAGTCACTCAGCAGGTCTGGGCTCTCTCAGATAGAGTACACTCCACAAGACCTGGGTTCAAATACTAGTAGCAATCATTTAAAATACTTTGTCTGTGCTTGACTGAGCTTCCCTGGCTAAATGTACCAATAGATTACTCCCAAAACTGCAAACCCCTCCCATCTTGCATTTCAGGCTGTCTAAAGCAAAGTTAAAATTATTTGAACAATTTAACATAGTATTTGAACTGAGGTCTGGACTGTGCTATCAGATAGTGTCCATGTTGAATACTATGGCTGTGAATCCAGGCTTCCTATCAGTATGCGCTACATAGGCCACATACGATTAATTCACAGATGTGCATTTCCACATTTCCCGGGCAAGAGTTCACTCAGCAATGATCTTTCAGGTGGGGCACAGCTGGTTAGATGTTCCTTATATACGTCCACTGACATAGGCCATATAGATTTGTGTAATACATCTTGAAGAGTATGGAGAATAGTGAATAAGTTGAGCCAATGGGAACTGACGGTGGTGATTACTGTAATATACGGCCCACATGTATAAAACACTGCTACAGAGAAACAGATTGAGACTACGGAAGAGCCAATGTAAGCATCGTAATGGCCTCTTATACTGGGAGATTTCATGTACATAATACTATAATGGATGCTTGGTAATGCGTGTGTGATGGTGAAACATGTACTGTTTGCTGAACAACAATGGCTGTTAAACTGCCAAGTGAGATAGTTCAATGCTTAGATAAGAGTTATTTTCAGTCTTGTAATTCAGTGGAACAGTATTGGGACACTGATCAGTCATATACTAAATGTTGACCAAATATATATATTCACTACCAGATCAGCAGATGTTACTAAGCACAGATGAACTACCTTGGCAAGTTCCATAATAATAATTCTTCATATTTATCCCGAGACTCCCGGGGAATACCGGAAGGATTAGACATGTCCATTTAAAGAGTTTAAAACCAGAATATGGTCACTATGCCAGGGTTAAAATTAAGATTGTCGCTGCACCACATTGCCGGTTTGGCTACGTCACTATGTAAAGATTTCACTGCAAGGGAAACTGATATTTAGGATGGGTTCATGAATTAAATCTGGAGTGCCAGAGTGCGCTCTGGGAGTTCATAAATTCAGAGTGTTGTTAGATTGTCCTTTTGTAAATTCAGAGTGTTGTTAGATTGTCCTTTTGTAAATTCAGAGTGTTGTTAGATTGTCCTTTTGTAAATTCAGAGTGTTGTTAGATTGTCCTTTTGTAAATTCAGAGTGTTGTTAGATTGTCCTTTTGTAAATTCAGAGTGTTGTTAGATTGTCCTTTTGTAAATTCAGAGTGTTGTTAGATTGTCCTTTTGTAAATTCAGAGTGTTGTTAGATTGTCCTTTTGTAAATTCAGAGTGTTGTTAGATTGTCCTTTTGTAAATTCAGAGTGTTGTTAGATTGTCCTTTTGTAAATTCAGAGTGTTTCACTCTCGGAGTGTTAATAAACGCTCTGGCCTCACAACAGCAGTCACGCTAACCGGCTAACATTGGTTAGCTTGCTAGCTACTTCCAGATACAAATGAGAAAATTCCTTACTCTTTTACTCACCCTAGCAGAGCTGGTTAGGATGTTTTCATGTTATCCAGAGCGTTGGTGACTAACTGTGTTGCCGGTAACAATTTTTAGCCAGCGTTTACACTGACACTGGCCGTATTCAACAGGTGTCGAGTGTTGGTAAATTCATCAGTTATTCTGTGCTCTGGCACACTGAGACCAGAGTGCTCTGAAGTCGGAGTAGATAGCCAGAGTGGATTTACCAACGCACCCTTAATGATGACAGAGTAACTTTGATCGGCAGTGATTTTGTTGTGAATTTGCGAAACCTGGCGTTCATAAATTCCCGAGTTTTATTACATTCCTCAATGAATTCAGTGCATTTCAGCAGTAGCACTAGACTATCTCGACACCACCGAGTAGCTATAGCGTTGTCGAATCCTACAACCTTTGTAACGGCAGCTCAAACAAAAGTCAAATGATCAAAGTCGTTAAGCTAGCTAGATAAACTCCAACAGATGACAGAACATTTACTATTTTACCAAATCAAGTTGATGATTATAGAGATAACAGATCAGCTCATGAATAACGGGGAGATTAAGAGAGGACATTTTTTAAATATCAAGGTATCTTAACAAGGACCAACTCTGTTTAAGAAATATATCCATATGTACTCTCATTTAAAAAATGTATTTATTTATTTGACCTTTATTTAACCAGGCAAGTCAGTTAAAAACAAATTCTTATTTTCAATGACGGCCTAGGAACAGTGGGTTAACTGCCTGTTCAGGGGCAGAATGACAGATTTGTACCTTGTCAGCTCAGGGGTTTGAACTTGCAACCTTTCGGTTGCTAGTCCACCGCTCTAACCACTAGGCTACCCTGCCGCCCAGCTCATAGCGTTTGTTGATCACACGTTCTCTACCGGTGGTAACTTGTGGAATAGACACCGTCTAGAATGCCCTTTTAACCAATTAGCATTCAGGATTAAACCCACCCGTTGTATAACGAATGCTAAATGTTTCTGATCAGTGAACGAATAAACGAGATATCACTTCTCCACTTGTCCAGCCAGAGATCAATTAACCAAATATGCAGACAGAGATTCAGTGAAACAAAATCACATTGATTATCAGACTAGTCACCGGCTTTAGGTTGGAAGGGGGCCAGGCTACTATGCCAGTGAAGAATGCTGATTGGTTAAAAATGCATTTCAGCCAGTGTCTATTCCACAAGTTACTACCGGTTTAATTTAGGATGTTGAAATGAGGACTCGCTCTTTGAAAGGAGGGAGTAGTGTAACAACCCTGGGGTTATAAGCGCAGAAATCGACTCTGTCGCACGGGAGCATGCTTTTGCAGCACAGTCGATAGTGCACCGGACCTCGGGCTAAAACCGGCTCCCTGCTGTTTAATTACAGTATAGTTACTCTGTTCCATCTGACAGGGTGATCCACTGACTCATCAGCACAGGTAGGGAAAGTATGAACCTGAACCCCACTATAAAAAGTATCTCATCAGCACAGGTAGGGAAAGTATGAACCTGAACCCCACTATAAAAAGTATCTCATCAGCACAGGTAGGGAAAGTATAAACTTGAACCCCACTATAAAAAGTATCTCATCAGCACAGGTAGGGAAAGTATAAACTTGAACCCCACTATAAAAAGTATCTGAACATTATCTCACATTTCTTTTAGACTAACATTAAGTTTACGACAGCGGAGATTTGTATAAACTTTGCTGTCCGTCTCAACGACGTTTGCAACATTGTTTCAATATTTAAATTCGATCTCCAGCTGTCCCATAGTAATGCACGTGTCGGGGTCGGGAGTCGGTGTAACGGATGTCAAATGGCTAGCTAGTTAGCGGTGTTTGCGCTAAATAGCGTTTCAATCGGTGACTTCACTTGCTCTGAGACCTTGAAGTAGTAGTTCCCCTTGCTCTGCAAGGGCCGTGGCTTTTGTTGAGCGATGGGTAACGATGCTTCGAGGGTGACTGTTGTTGATGTGTGCAGAGGGTCCCTGGTTCGTGCCCGGGTATGGGCGAGGGAACAGGTCTGAAGTTATACTGTTACATAGGGACGAGACAGACAGGCAGGCTGCGTTTCTCAGCCAGTCGAAATCAGCAGCATTTTTATGGATATATACAAAGAAATGTCCATTTAAAAAAGGTCAAACAAAATGAAGTGCAGCTAGTTTGCCATCTTTAAAGCTTCAGTGTTTTTATTTTTTTATTTTAATCTTTATTTAACCAGGCAAGTCAGTTAAGAACACATTCTTATTTTCAATGACGGCCTGGGAACAGTGGGTTAACTGCCTGTTCAGGGGCAGAACGACAGATTTGTACCTTGTCAGCTCGGGGGTTTGAACTCGCAACCTTCCGGTTACTAGTCCAACACTCTAACCACTAGGCTACGCTGTTGAAGTGATTGTGTTAGCTAGTTGTTGTTGGCTAGCTCCTCTGAACAACCGTGTCCTGATGAGAGAGCACATTTTCTATGCCAGGCGAAATCGCGTCTCATTAGCTCATTGTTATGGATGCATCCAAATAAATGTTTCTAGAAAACAGCTTAAACAAATGCAAATGCATCTTTTTGACATTTGACGTAACTAAGTTATCCGTAGTTAGCTAACTAACAAGCAAGGGATAAGAATGTTGCCAGCCAGTATGGCAATAGAACATTTAGAATGAACGACTGGGTCGACGTTAGATACAGAACATTTAGAATGAACGACTGGGTCGCGTCCATAGATACAGAACAAAAAGACTGAACGACTGGGTCGCGTCCATAGATACAGAACAAAAAGACTGAACGACTGGGTCGCGTCCATAGATACAGAACAAAAAGACTGAACAAGATACAGAACAAAAAGACTGAACGACTGGGTCGCGTTCATAGAGAACAAAAAGACTGAACCAGGCGACTGGGTCGCGTCCATAGATACAGAACAAAAGACTGAACGACTGGGTCGCGTCCATAGATACAGAACAAAAGACTGAACGACTGGGTCGCGTCCAAACAGAACATTTAGAATGAACGACTGGGTCGCGTCCATAGATACAGAACAAAAAGACTGAACGACTGGGTCGCGTCCATAGATACAGAACAAAAAGACTGAACGACTGGGTCGCGTCCATAGATACAGAACAAAAAGACTGAGTCGAATCTCTGGCAACCGAACAAATGACCAGCCGGCTTGGGATCAAACCTAGATTTGTGTCGGGACTATATCTTGCGGAAGTGTAACCTTTTATTTAACTAGGCAAGTCAGTTAAGAACAAATTCTAATTTACAATGACAGCCTACACCGACCAAACCCTAACCCGGACAACGCTGGGCCAATTCTGCGCTGCCCTGTGGGACTCCCAATCACGGTTGGATGTGATGCAGCATGGATTCGAACCAGGGACTGTAGTGAGATGCAAAGCCTTAGACCGCTGCACCATTCAGGAGCCCCCAAAAAGTCTGAATGAAATAGTGTGAATAAATTCATCAAAATAATGTTTTTCATGAAAATATGTCAATCATTATTTGAACATGTTGACATCCATTCATTATTTATATAATATTAATCTCAGTTTTCCAATACAACATCACAGGTGTAACGATGTTCGCTGAAAGTCGGGAAGTAAGTTCAGGAGTGAATACATCTAATAAATAAAAGGACAAAACAAGAAACACGAACAATGACGACTGGGGAAGAAACCAAAGGGAGGGACATATATAGGGCAGGTAATCAAGGAGTTGGTGGAGTCCAGGTGAGTGTCATTATGCACCTAATGCTGGTGACAGGTGTGTGCCCTGACGAGCAGCATGGTGACCTAGAGGCCGGAGAGAGAACACGTGTGACAACAGGCCTGGGTTCAAATACTATTTGAAATCTTTCACATACTTTTTAGTGTTTGCTCGAGCATGCTTGGAAAGGAAGATGAGCGTGTTTTGCACGTTAAAGACTAGAACCATTCATAGAGGATACTAGGAAGAATCCTTCAATGAAAAAAGGGTTCTTGGTAGAACCAAAAATGGTAGCTCCTCTCCCTGTTCGAGCAGCGCTCAGCGGTTGTCGTCACCGGTCTACTAGCTGCCACTGAAGGTAGCTCCTCTCCCTGTTCGAGCGGCGCTCAGCAGTGGATCGTCACCGGTCTACTAGCTGCCACTGAAGGTAGCTCCTCTCCCTGTTCAGGCGGCGCTCAACGGTCGTCACCGGTCTACTAGCTGTCACTGAAGGTAGCTCCTCTCCCTGTTCGAGCGGCGCTCAGCGGTCGTCACCGGTCTACTAGCTGTCACTGAAGGTAGCTCCTCTCCCTGTTCGAGCGGCGCTCAGCGGTCGTCGTCACCGGTCTACTAGCTGTCACTGAAGGTAGCTCCTCTCCCTGTTCGAGCGGCGCTCAGCGGTCGTCGTCACCGGTCTACTAGCTGTCACTGAAGGTAGCTCCTCTCCCTGTTCGAGCGGCGCTCAGCGGTCGTCGTCACCGGTCTACTAGCTGTCACTGAAGGTAGCTCCTCTCCCTGTTCGAGCGGCGCTCAGCGGTTGTCGTCACCGGTCTACTAGCTGTCACTGAAGGTAGCTCCTCTCCCTGTTCGAGCGGCGCTCAGCGGTCGTCGTCACCGGTCTACTAGCTGTCACTGAAGGTAGCTCCTCTCCCTGTTCGAGCGGCGCTCAGCGGTCGTCACCGGTCTACTAGCTGTCACTGAAGGTAGCTCCTCTCCCTGTTCGAGCGGCGCTCAGCGGTCGTCGTCACCGGTCTACTAGCTGTCACTGAAGGTAGCTCCTCTCCCTGTTCGAGCGGCGCTCAGCGGTCGTCGTCACCGGTCTACTAGCTGTCACTGAAGGTAGCTCCTCTCCCTGTTCGAGCGGCGCTCAGCGGTCGTCGTCACCGGTCTACTAGCTGTCACTGAAGGTAGCTCCTCTCCCTGTTCAGGCGGCGCTCAGCGGTCGTCGTCACCGGTCTACTAGCTGTCACTGAAGGTAGCTCCTCTCCCTGTTCGACCGGCGCTCAGCGGTCGTCGTCACCGGTCTACTAGCTGTCACTGAAGGTAGCTCCTCTCCCTGTTCGAAGCGGCGCTCAGCGGTCGTCACCGGTCTACTAGCTGTCACTGAAGGTAGCTCCTCTCCCTGTTCGAGCGGCACTCAGCGGTCGTCGTCACCGGTCTACTAGCTGTCACTGAAGGTAGCTCCTCTCCCTGTTCGAGCGGCGCTCAGCGGTCGTCGTCACCGGTCTACTAGCTGTCACTGAAGGTAGCTCCTCTCCCTGTTCGAGCGGCGCTCAGCGGTCGTCGTCACCGGTCTACTAGCTGTCACTGAAGGTAGCTCCTCTCCCTGTTCGAGCGGCGCTCAGCGGTCGTCATCACCGGTCTACTAGCTGTCACTGAAGGTAGCTCCTCTCCCTGTTCGAGCGGCGCTCAGCGGTCGTCGTCACCGGTCTACTAGCTGCCACTGAAGGTAGCTCCTCTCCCTGTTCGAGCGGCGCTCAGCGGTCGTCGTCACCGGTCTACTATCTGTCACTGAAGGTAGCTCCTCTCCCTGTTCGAGAGGCGCTCAGCGGTCGTCGTCACCGGTCTACTAGCTGTCACTGAAGGTAGCTCCTCTCCCTGTTCGAGCGGCGCTCAGCGGTCGTCGTCACCGGTCTACTAGCTGCCACTGAAGGTAGCTCCTCTCCCTGTTCGAGCGGCGCTCAGCGGTCGTCGTCACCGGTCTACTAGCTGCCACTGAAGGTAGCTCCTCTCCCTGTTCGAGCGGCGCTCAGCGGTCGTCGTCACCGGTCTACTAGCTGCCACTGAAGGTAGCTCCTCTCCCTGTTCGAGCGGCGCTCAGCGGTCGTCCACCGGTCTACTAGCTGCCACTGAAGGTAGCTCCTCTCCCTGTTCGAGCGGCGCTCAGCGGTCGTCGTCACCGGTCTACTAGCTGTCACTGAAGGTCCCTTTTCTTTTCTGTTGGTTTTGTCTAATTGTTTTCACCTGACATTATTTGTTGTTAATTCGGTCTACTAAACTGTCACTGAAGGTAGCTTATTCCTCTCCAGTGGTAGAGTTTTGTTTAGCTTATTCCTGTCTGTCAGTGGTAGAGTTTTGTTTGGCTTATTCCTCTCTGTCAGTGGTAGGTTTTGTTTGGCTTATTCCTGTCTGTCAGTGGTAGAGTTTTGTTTAGCTTATTCCTGTCTGTCAGTGGTAGAGTTTTGTTTAGCTTATTCCTGCTGTCACTGGTAGAGTTTTGTTTAGCTTATTCCTCTCTGTCAGTGGTAGAGTTTAGCTTATTCCTGTCTGTCAGTGGTAGAGGTTTGTTTTGCTTATTCCTCTCTGTCAGTGGTAGAGTTTTGTGTTGCTTATTCCTGTCTGTCAGTGGTAGAGTTTTGTTTAGCTTATTCCTCTCTGTCAGTGGTAGAGTTTTGTTTATTCCTGTCTGTCAGTGGTAGAGTTTTGTTTTGTTTATTCATGTCTGTCAGTGGTAGAGGTTTGTTTAGCTTATTCCTGTCTGTCAGTGGTAGAGTTTTGTTTAGCTTATTCCTGTCTGTCAGTGGTAGAGTTTTGTCTACTTATTCTGTCTGTCAGTGGTAGGTTTTGTTTAGCTTATTCCTGTCTGTCAGTGGTAGCGGTTTGTTTAGCTTATTCCTGTCTGTCAGTGGTCTTTTGTTTACTTATTCTGTCTGTCAGTGGTAGAGTTTTGTTTTGCTCCTCTCTGTCAGTGGTAGAGTTTTGTTTAGCTTATTCCTGTCTGTCAGTGGTAGAGTTTTGTTTAGCTTATTCTGCTGTCAGTGGTAGAGTTTTGTCTTATTCCTGTCTGTCAGTGGTAGAGGTTTGTTTACCTTATTCCTGTCTGTCAGTGGTAGGTTTTGTTTATTCCTGTCTGTCAGTGGTAGAGTTTTGTTTATTCCTGTCTGTCAGTGGTAGAGGTTTGTTTATTCCTGTCTGCCACTGGTAGAGGTAGCTCCTTCCTGTCTGTCAGTGGTAGGCGCTTCCTGTCTGTCAGTGGTAGAGTTTTGTTTTGTTTATTCCTGTCTGTCAGTGGTAGAGTTTTGTTTTTCCTGTCTGTCAGTGGTTTTGTTTAGCTTATTCCTTTGTCAGTGGTAGAGTTTTGTTTAGTTATTCCTGTCTGTCAGTGGTAGAGTTTTGTTTTGTTTATTCTGTCCAGGGCCCACCTGTTTTGTTTGTTTATTCCTGTCTGTCAGTGGTAGAGTTTTGTTTAGCTTATTCCTGTCTGTCAGTGGTAGAGTTTTGTTTGGCTTTATTCCTGTCTGTCAGTGGTAGAGTTTTGTTTTGCTTATTCCTGTCTGTCAGTGGTAGAGTTTTGTTTAGCTTATTCCTGTCTGTCAGTGGTAGAGTTTTGTTTAGCTTATTCCTGTCTGTCAGTGGTAGAGTTTTGTTTAGCTTATTCCTGTCTGTCAGTGGTAGAGTTTAGTTTATTCCTGTCTGTCAGTGGTAGAGTTTGTTTTGCTTATTCCTGTCTGTCAGTGGTAGAGTTTTGTTTAGCTTATTCCTGTCTGTCAGTGGTAGAGTTTTGTTTTGTTTATTCCTGTCTGTCAGTGGTAGAGTTTTGTTTTGTTTATTCCTGTCTGTCAGTGGTAGAGTTTTGTTTTGTTTATTCCTGTCTGTCAGTGGTAGAGTTTTGTTTTGTTTATTCCTGTCTGTCAGTGGTAGAGTTTTGTTTAGCTTATTCCTGTCTGTCAGTGGTAGAGTTTTGTTTTGTTTATTCCTGTCTGTCAGTGGTAGAGTTTTGTTTTGCTTATTCCTGTCTGTCAGTGGTAGAGTTTTGTTTAGCTTATTCCTGTCTGTCAGTGGTAGAGTTTTGTTTAGCTTATTCCTGTCTGTCAGTGGTAGAGTTTTGTTTATTCCTGTCTTAAGAGGTTTGTTTATTCCTGTCTGTCAGTGGTAGAGTTTTGTTTGTTTATTCCTGTCTGTCAGTGGTAGAGTTTTGTTTAGCTTAATCCTGTCTGTCAGTGGTAGAGTTTTGTTTAGCTTAATCCTCCTGTCAGTGGTAGAGTTTTGTTTAGCTTATTCCTGTCTGTCAGTGGTAGAGTTTTGTTTAGCTTAATCCTGTCTGTCAGTGGTAGAGTTTTGTTTAGCTTATTCCTGTCTGTCAGTGGTAGAGTTTAGTTTATTCCTGTCTGTCAGTGGTAGAGTTTTGTTTAGCTTAATCCTGTCTGTCAGTGGTAGAGTTTTGTTTAGCTTATTCCTGTCTGTCAGTGGTAGAGTTTAGTTTATTCCTGTCTGTCAGTGGTAGAGTTTGTTTATTCCTGTCTGTCAGTGGTAGAGTTTGTTTATTCCTCTCTGTCAGTGGTAGAGTTTTGTTTTGCTTTTACATATTTTTGCTGTTCGTTATTTTCCCTGGTTTTGGGGGACTTATCTGTTTAATGGTCATTGTGCCTGTATGTTGGCGAGACCCAGCTGAATAAATACGTCTACATTGGAAGCCTTGCTCTCTTTGACTCCACACCCACCACTCCTAGCTTTCCTGACAACATGGCCTTTCCCTAATTACCTATTCACTAACACTGAAATTTGGTTAGCAAATTCACAGTACAGATAAACAACGGTTGCAAATAATATACCTCACATGAACACTGTGTTTTATCTGACTGCCTGTTACTCGGAGCCATTTGCCGGTCATCTTGACTCACTGCTAGAAATGGAGCAACACAACTCTTCCAGCTTCATCTCCTTCATCCTAAACTCCTCCAACTCTAATGCCTCCTTCCTCAGTCCTGCACCCATCCCTTGGAACCGTGATGGTCTGGCCTCTGGCGTGGTCCTGTCTCTTTGCTTCCTTATCGGCATACCCGGGAACATCGCAGTGATAGTTGTCCTCTGTCGGAACCACGATCTATCCAGTTTGAGCCGGAGACTGATGTTGAACTTGGCTGCATCAGACCTGCTATGCCTTGTCACTCTGCCTGCATGGATCCACAGCATTCTGTTTAGCTGGATAATGGGTCGGGCTATTTGCAAGATAATGTCCTTCCTGATTTACTGTAGCATCTACACCAGCTTGCTGACTATCACGCTTCTGAGCATCCAGCGTTACCTCCAGGTTCTGTATCCACAGACTTGGGCCTTGCTGGGAGTGGCAAAGGAAAGAGGACTGCTGGTTGTCCTGTGGGGGGCCGCCGGGGTCCTATCTATCCCTTATTGGGTGGTGCGAGATTTGAAGCAGGATGAGAATGGACATTTCCAGTGTATGTTTGTTTTCGCGTCAGACG
The DNA here is from genome assembly GCF_021184085.1 of Oncorhynchus gorbuscha. Lineage (NCBI taxonomy): Eukaryota > Metazoa > Chordata > Actinopteri > Salmoniformes > Salmonidae > Oncorhynchus > Oncorhynchus gorbuscha. Next base: position 86,064 of record NW_025746266.1, read on the forward strand.
CTCAGCAAGTGGCCGTGTTGCTCTTACAGACTGTTCTGGGATTTGTAGTTCCTTTCTCCATCATGGCCACGGCCTATATCCGCCTCCACCGAAGAGTGAACCAAACAGCGTTTTTCAGGAGCCCCAAGATGACCAGATTAGTGACCAGTATAATAGTGACATTTTCCGTTCTTTGGACTCCTCACCATGTCATGAACTTGCTGGGATTGTCAGCAATCTTTGTAGGGGATAAGGCTCTGAGAGGAGTCTGGGAGGCCCATTGGAGAATTGTTGGATCTCTGACCTTCATCAACAGCTGTTTGGATCCATTCCTCTACGCCTTTGCCTGCAGAAACACCCACCCAGAGAACAGTACCAATCCAGTCTGACTCAGTCGTCCCCATTGATCCTCAAAGCCACAATCTGTAAGATTTCGAGCCATCTCATTGACAATTTCCACAGTATAATAATGAATATTGTTTGAAATCAAATCTGGGAAACATTTCAAATGTAAATCAGAGAGTATATTAAAGGGGAAGTTCAGGAATTTACAACAACTGAAAGTGGTCTATGGGACAGGAGAAACTATATTCCATGGTTCAGTTTTCATTCATTTTTTCCATCCACTAGCAAACTATTAAGGGAAGTCATAGAGGCATGTGTGCATACATGTGTGGTCCTGTGTAGCTCAGTTGGTAGAGCATGGCGCTTGTAACGCCAGGGTAGTGGGTTCGATCCCCGGGACCACCCATAAGTAGAATGTATGCACACATGACTGTAAGTCGCTTTGGATAAAAGCGTCTGCTAAATGGCATATATATATGTAATAAATACATGTTTATTAGTATTATTTATGTCATAATCACCTTTAAATAACATCAAACCAAATATATAATACATGTTTATTAGTATTATTTATGTCATAATCACCTTTAAATAACATCAAACCAAATATATAATACATGTTTATTAGTATTATTTATGTCATAATCACCTTTAAATAACATCAAACCAAATATATAATACATGTTTATTAGTATTATTTATGTCATAATCACCTTTAAATAACATCAAACCAAATATATAATACATGTTTATTAGTATTATTTATGTCATAATCACCTTTAAATAACATTAAACCAAATATATAATACATTAGTATTATTTATGTTTATTAAATAACATCAAACCAAATATATAATACATGTTCATTAGTATTATTTATGTCATAATCACCTTTAAATAACATCAAACCAAATGTGGAGTTAATTTGAGTTGATTTGACCTTGACATTTTGACAATTGCACAAATGCCACTATCACTCCCATTTATTTGTATCGAGAGGTGGATAAAGTTTGTAGGGGCTGTTTAGGGAAAACCAAACCACAGATTACAGTTTCCTCTGGCCCATAGATACTTTCAAGGTGAGGAAGTGACGCAGTGGTCTAAGACACAGCATCTCAGTGCTAGAGGTGTCACTACAGACAACCTGGTTCGAATCCAGACTGTATCACAACCGGACGTGACTGGGAGTCCCGTAGGGCGACGCACAATTGGCCCAGTGTTGTCCGCGTTTGGAAGGCCGTCATCGTAAATAATGATTTGTTCTTAACTGGCTTGCCTAGTTTGCAAGCCTCCCCCTTTTCCTCCGAACATAATGATGGTTATTATGGCCAAACAGTTCTATTTCTGTTTCATCAGAGCAGAGGACATTTCTCCAAAAAGTATGATCTTTGTCCCCATGTGCAGTTGCAAACCGTAGTCTGACTTTTTTATGCTGGTTTTGGAGCAGTGGCTTTTTCCTTGCTGGGCGGCCTTTCAGGTTATGTCGATATGGGATTATTTTACTGTGGATATAGATACTTGTGTACCTGTCTCCTCCAGCATCTTCGCAAGGTCCTTTGCTGTTGTTCTGGGATTGATTTGCGCTTTTTGTACCAAAGTACGTTCTCTCTAGGAGACAGAACTCGTCTCCTTCCTGAGCGGTATGACGGCTGCATGGTCACATGGTGTTTATACTTGTGTATTATTGTTTGTGCAGATGAATGTGGTACCCTCAGGCATTTGGAAATTGCTCCCAAGGATGAACCAGACTTGTGGAGGTCTACAATTGTTTTTCTGATTTCTTTTGATTTTCCCATGATTTCAAGCAAAAAGGCGCTGAGGTTGAAGGTAGGCCTTGAAATACATCCACAGGTACACCTCCAATTGACTCAAATGATGTCAATTAGCCTATCAGAATCTTCTAAAGCCATGACATCATTTTCTGGAATTTTCCAAGCTGTTTAAAGGCGAAGTCAATTTAGTGTATGTAAACTTCTGACCCACTGGAATTGTGATACAGTGAATTATAAGTGAAGTAATCTGTCTGTAAACAATTGTTGGAAAAATTACTTGTCATGCATAAAGTAGATGTCCTAACAGACTTGCCAAAACTATAGTTTGTTAACAAGAAATTTGTGGAGTGGTTGAAAAACGAGTTTTAATGACTCCAACCTAAGTGTATGTAAACTTCCGACTACATCAATGCCTTGCATCATATGAAGCTGTACTTAATATAAAGTCTGACAACTTTGGTCATTCACAACACATACATAAAGGCTTAATGATGTCAACACAAATGTATTTACACGTATTACTAACACCTAAAACAAATAAACATTAAAGACGTGTTCAAACCATACATTTCCTTGTATTTGTACATTTTTTAAACAATACAAATACATGAAGTGTCACTAAATCCAACGCTGCTGGATGTTTCCAAACTCAACAGTTTCCTGGCATGTGTCAGGAACGGTCCACCACCCAAGGGACATCCTGCCAACCTGACACAACTGTGGGATGTATTGGAGTCAACATGGGCCACCACCCAAGGGACATCCTGCCAACCTGACACAACTGTGGGAAGTATTGGAGTCAACATGGGCCACCACCCAAGGGACATCCTGCCAACCTGACACAACTGTGGGATGTATTGGAGTCAACATGGGCCACCACCCAAGGGACATCCTGCCAACCTGACACAACTGTGGGAAGTATTGGAGTCAACATGGGCCACCACCCAAGGGACATCCTGCCAACCTGACACAACTGTGGGAAGTATTGGAGTCAACATGGGCCACCACCCAAGGGACATCCTGCCAACCTGACACAACTGTGGGAAGTATTGGAGTCAACATGGGCCACCACCCAAGGGACATCCTGCCAACCTGACACAACTGTGGGAAGTATTGGAGTCAACATGGGCCACACAACATCCTGCCAACCTGACACAACTGTGGGAAGTATTGGAGTCAACATGGGCCACCACCCAAGGGACATCCTGCCAACCTGACACAACTGTGGGAAGTATTGGAGTCAACATGGGCCACCACCCAAGGGACATCCTGCCAACCTGACACAACTGTGGGAAGTATTGGAGTCAACATGGGCCACCACCCAAGGGACATCCTGCCAACCTGACACAACTGTGGGAAGTATTGGAGTCAACATGGGCCACCACCCAAGGGACATCCTGCCAACCTGACACAACTGTGGGACAACATGGGCTCCTGTGACACAACTGAAGTATTGGAGTCAACATGGTCCACCACCCAAGGGACATCCTGCCAACCTGACACAACTGTGAGGCTGTCCAACCTGACACAACTGTGGGAAGTATTGGAGTCAACATGGGCCAGCATCCTTGTTGAACGCTTTCGACATCTTGTAGAGTCCATGCCTTGACGAATTGAGGCTGTTCCAAGGGCAAAAGAGGGGTTGGGAAGGTGTTCCTAATGTTTTGTTATACTCAGTGTACATTACGTAGGCCACCTATGATTCACAGACATGCATGTTCTGATTTCCTGGAAAGAGTGCATTCCACAATGAGTCAAGTCTTTCAGGGGGGCACAGCAGGATAGATGTTCATTATAAACGTCTCCAACGTCTCCAGGCCATAGACATTGATATCATACATCTTGAAGAGTATGAGAGAGAGTAGTGAATAAGTTGAGCCAATGGGAATTGATGGTGGTGATTACTGTAAAATACATCCCACGTGTATAAAACACTTCTACAGAGAAACAGATCGAGAGTACAGAAGAGCCAATGTAAGCATTGTAAAGATGTCATGTAAATAATGGTTGATTAATGCATGTGTGAGGGTAAATCAATGAATAACAATGGCTGGTAAAACTGCCAAGTGGTACTGTATAACTCAATGCACTCAGGATATTTACATGTATTGTCCAGTCAGATGTAATATCAACAGGACCTGACAAACTGTAATATCCTGTGTTTCTCAGAGTCGTGGCTGAACAAGGACATGGATAATACTGTATATATAGTATATATAGTATATGTACATCTAACTGTATATGTACATCTATCATCAAGACCAAACGGCAGCTTCAGGAAAAGTTAAGGGGGAGGTGTATGTATGTCCCTGTCACGACTTCCACCGAAGGTGGCTCCTTCTCCTGTTCAGGCAGCGCTCGGAGGTCATCGTCACCGGCCTACTAGCTGCCACCAATCCCTTTTTCTTTTTTTGGTTAATTTATAGTCTATTTAAACTTCCAGTGCCCGCCTGCTTGTGTGCGGGCTTATTCCTACTGTCAGTGGTGAAGTTGGTTTTCTCCTGCGTAATTTGTTGTATGTTATTTTCCTGTTTTTTGAAGACATACCTGTTTCATGGTCATTGCCTGTTTGTTGGCTAGACCAAGTGAAATAAAGGCATTAATTTGGAAGTATTGCTCTCTGCGCCTGACTCTACACCCACCACTCCTAGAATTTCGTGACATTCCCAGCTGCGCGCAATCTCTAATATTAGTCTCAAGGTTTTGCTCGCCTGAGTTAGAATACTTAATGATAAACTGCAGACAATAATATTTACCAAGAGAGTTTTCATATATTGTTTTCCATAGCTGTCTATTTACCACCACAAACCGATTCTGGCGCTAAGACCACACTCAACGAGCTGTATAGAGCCATAAGCAAATAAGGAAAGACACATCCAGAGGCAGCTCTCCTAGTGGGGAAACTGAAATCTGTCTTACCTAATTTTTACCAGAATGTCACCTGTGCAACTATAGGCGAAAAACTCTAGATCACCTTTACTCCACACACAGAGGTGCATTCAAAGCTTTCCCCACCCTGCTTTTGGAAAATCTAACCATAACTCCATCCTCCTGATTCCTACTTACAAGCAAAAACTAAAGCAGGAAGTACCAGTGACTCACTCAATACGTAAGTGGTCCGATAAAGGGGATGCTAAGCTACAGGACGTTTCTCTAGCACAGACTGGAACATGTTCCAGGATTCATCCAATAACATTGAGGCGTTTAACACATCCGTCACCGGCTTCATTAATAAGTGCATCGACGACGTCGTCCCCACAGTGACCGTTCGTACATATCCAGATCAGAAGCCATGGATTAAAGGCAACACCCTCACTGAGCGACCTAAAGGATTGAGCTGCCGCTTTCAAGGAGTGGGACACTAAACTGGACACTTATAAGAAATCCTCTACGACCTCAGACGAGTCATCAAACAATCAAAACATAAATACAGGACTAATATCAAATCTTACTACGCTGGCTCTGATGCTCATCGGATGTGGCAAACTATCATGGATTACAAATGGAAATCCAGCCACGAGCTGACCAGTGACGTGAGCCTACCAGACGAGCTAAATTTCTTCTATGCTCACTTTGAGGCAAGCAACACTGAACCGTGCATGAGAGCACTAACTGTTCCAGACAACTGTGTGATCTCGCTCTCCGTAGCTGATGTGAGAAAGACGTGGTTAACATTCACAAGGCCGCGGGGCCAGACGTTGGGACAGATTCACATACTATCCCAACAGATCCACAAATGACACAATCTCTATTGCACTCCACACTGCCCTCTCCCACCTGGACAACAGGAACATCTACGCCCTCAGATCCTCTCTAAGCTGCACCATTGAGAGCATATTGACTGGCTTCATCACCGCTTGGTATGGCAACTGTTTCGCATCTGACCACAAGGTCGACCACTCTCTGCCATCCAGGACTTCTATACCAGGTGGTGTCAGAGGAAGGCCCTGAAAAAATTGTCAAAGACTCCAGCCCCCCCATGTCATAGACTGCTTCTTCCCCCAAGCCATAAGACTGCTAAATAGTGAGTTAAATAGTTAACCAATAGCTCCCCGGACTATCTTCACTGACTGTTTTGACTCATCACATACACTTTATTATATTTTCTGTTGACTAGTTATTTTATCCCTATCTACACAATATGCGCAGTACATATCTACCTCAATTATCTCATACTCCTGCACATCGACTCAGTACTGGTGCCCCGTGTATATAGCCAAGTTATTGTTACTCATTGTGCATTTATTCCTTGTATTCTTCTTCTTCTACCATTTCTATTGTTCTCTCTGTATTATTGGGAAAGGCCCGCCAGTCAGCATTTCACTGCTAGTCTACACCTGTTGTTTACAAAGCATGTGACAATTTAAAACGGTACTTTACATGAATTCCTGCATAATGCTTTTGGGAAAGAGATCAATCATATGCTAAATATTGACAAGACCATTTCTACCAGGCATTGTGTACGGTACAGTGCCTGAACCTGACTGGTTTTGACAATGGGGCATTGTATTGTTGCAGAGCCGAGGGGCTGTGTGAATAACAGAACAAGCTAAATATATTTCTAGAGAGAAAAAATCCTCAAAGGCTTTTCTCCAAGTCTCTGCCAACTGACATCCATTCATTTACTATATTATATCTCCCTCAGTTTCCAATACTTCACTGCATGCCAGACCTGAGTTCAAGTACAATCCCCATAGGAGAACCCTTTGAAGAACCCTTTTTGGTTCCAGGTAGAACCTTTTCCACAAAAGGTTCTACATGGAACCCAAAAGGGTTCTACCTGTAACCAAAGGGTTCTCCAATGGGGACAGCCGAAAAACTTTAATAGGTTCTCAATAGCACCTTTTTTTCTGAGAGTGTACTTGAGTGTACTTGAGTGTACTTGAGTGTACTTGAGTGTACTTGAACTCAGTACAGCCAAAGAACACTTTTGGAGCCCTTTTGGTAAGAGTACACTGTTTGAAATCTCTCACCTACTTTATGCTTTTGATTTAGACCATATGGAGTGCCAGATGGGAGGAGTTTGCAATTGTGGGACTGTTCTAATGGGTCCTTTGCACCAGGCAAGCACAGATAAACCATTTTAAATGACTTTAAATATTATTTGAACACAGGTCTGAAACTCCACAGAATGTTGTTCTCCACAGAATGTTGTTCTCCACAGAATGTTGTTCTCCACAGAATGTTGTGCTCCCCAGAATGTTGTGCTCCCCGGAATGTTGTGCTCCCCAGAATGTTGTGCTCCACAGAATGTTGTTCTCCACAGAATGTTGTGCTCCACAGAATGTTGTTCTCCACAGAATGTTGTACTGTCCAGAATGTTGTACTGTCCAGAATGTTGTTCTCCACAGAATGTTGTGCTCTCCAGAATGTTGTGCTCTCCAGAATGTTGTGCTCCCCAGAATGTTGTGCTCCACAGAATGTTGTTCTCCACAGAATGTTGTGCTCCACAGAATATTGTTCTCCACAGAATGTTGTGCTCCACGGAATGTTGTGCTCCCCAGAATGTTGTTCTCCACAGAATGTTGTGCTCTCCAGAATGTTGTGCTCTCCAGAATGTTGTGTTCCCCAGAATGTTGTACTGTCCAGAATGTTGCAGTCTCTGAGCACAGAATGTCCCAGGTGGCACACTATTCCCTATACAGTGCACCATGTTCCCTTTATAGTGCACCCTATCCCCTATAAAGTGCTCAAAAGTAGTGCACTGGTCAAAAGTAGTGCACTATAAAGTGAATAAGGTGCTATTGAGGATGCAGTCTCTGTTATATTCCCAGGCATATGTTTTGAGTAATGACTTCAGGTTTACTAGGACGCTCTGCTCGTATTGTTCAGAGTTAAAGAGGTTTTTGTACCATTATGTGAAAGCAGATGACAATTAACATGACACATGACACAGGCCCCTTTTCTTTCTTCAGAAAATCTCCTGTTCGCTTTTAAGTATAATCAATTCCACATTGGCAGCAGTTTTTCACTGCTTCACTGAGTTAAAACCCGGCTATATAGACCATGTGGGTCCCAAATGGCACACTGTTTCCTATATAGTGCACTATGTTGACCAGTGCCCTATATGGGGAACAAGGTGCATTTTGGGACACAGACAATGACATGCCACAAGCATTGTGACTAGTTTACCAGCTTCTCCCAGTTGAACTAGCTCTATAACTGGCTATATACGAGGTAAGAGAGAAGCAGGTAAACTAACTCTGGCTGTATAGGAGGTAAGAGAGAAGCTTGTCAACTAACTCTGGCTATATATGAGATAATAACTGTTATGTTTCTTGGGGGAATTGTATGTTTTTTGTACCTGCATTTCCAAGTATGTATTTTTCACTTTGGGAGACGAATGATGCAATATTTACATTTCATACATTTCGTTTCATGTGTTCTACCTCAGAGTATTGGTATTAAACCTCAAGCAGCATGTGTTCTATCTCAGAGTATTGGTATTAAACCTCAAGCAGCATGTGTTCTACCTCAGAGTATTGGTATTAAACCTCAAGCAGCATGTGTTCTACCTCAGAGTATTGGTATTAAACCTCAAGCAGCATGTGTTCTACCTCAGAGTATTGGTATTAAACCTCAAGCAGCATGTGTTCTACCTCAGAGTATTGGTATTAAACCTCAAGCAGCATGTGTTCTACCTCAGAGTATTGGTAATTAAACCTCAAGCAGCATGTGTTCTACCTCAGAGTATAAGTATAAAACCTCTAAGATCAAAGCAGCATGTGTTCTACCTCAGAGTATTGATATTAAACCTCAAGCAGCATGTGTTCTACCTCAGAATATTGGTATTAAACCTCAAACAACATGTGTTCTACCTCAGAGTATTGGTATTAAACCTCCTTACGCCCGGTCACACCGACAGCGTTATTGCGCAAAATGTTACGCAGCATCATCTGGATATGTGTGTAACAAAAGTTCAACATTCACCTTTCTGCTACCGTTTCTGTCAAGCCGACTACACATACAGTTTGATGCATAAGTTTGATTAAGTTCAATAAGTCCAACATGTGTATCACACAGAACGAACTGCAACTGCCTCGGGCAACGCAATGCTGCAGGAAAAACTCAGCTTTTCATTGGAAATGAATGTACTTCTGGTGTACCAAAATGCAAATGAAGCTGTCTGTGTGATCGAGACTTTACATTGAAACAACAGCGACAGCAACAGCAAGCAGGCTGCTCCCTCAACCCCAAGGCAATGTTTACACACTGACCATACTAAAGTGCATTAGACGTTTGTTACAGGCTATATGCTACGATGATTGAAGTGGTTTTGAGAGATGTTATTATTTAAATTTTTATTTAACCTTTATTTAACTAGGCAGTTAAGAATTACAATGACCACCTACCAAAAGGCAAAAGGCCTCCTGCGGGGATGGAATTAAACATTTTAAAAATTATATAAAAATATAGGACAAAAAACACATCACGACAAAAGAGACAACAAAACACTACATAAAGAGAGACCTAAGACAACAACACAGCATGGTAGCAACACAACATGGCAGCAGCACAACATGGCAGCAGCACAAAACATGGTACAAACATTATTGGGCACAGACAACAGCACAAAGGGCAAGAAGGTAGAGAAAACAATACATCACACAAAGCAGCCACAACTGTCAGTAAGAGTCCATGATTGAGTCTTTGAATGAAGAGATTGAGATAAAACTGTACAGTTTGAGTGTTTGTTGCAGCTTGTTCCAGTCGCTGGTTTCAGCGAACTGAAAAGACCGAGCAACCCAGGATGTGTGTGCTTTGGGTGTCACGCCTTGGTCATTGTATCTTGTGTTTTTGTTATATGTTTGGGTAGGCCAGGGTGTGACATGGGTTTATATGTTGTATTTCGTATTAGGGTTTGTATTAATTGGGAGTGTGTATTATTAGGGGTGTGTCTAGTTAGGCTTGGCTGCCTGAGGCGATTCCTAATTGGAGTCAGCTGATTCTAGTTGTCTCGGATTGGGAACCGTATTTAGGTAGCTTGAGTGCGCGTTGTATTTCGTGGGTGATTGTACCTGTCTGTGTTAGTCACCAGATAGGCTGTAATTAGTTTCACTCGTTTGTTGTTTTTGTATTTTCAGTTATTTCATGTACCGCTATTTTCTTCATTAAAAGTCATGAGTAACCTACACGCTGCATTTCGGTCTGACTCTCTTCAAACAGCAGACGAACAACATTACATTGGGGACCTTTAACAGAATGTCAAATCTAATCAAATATGATTGGTCACCTACACGTGTTTAGCAGATGTTATTGCGGGTGTAGCGAAATGCTTGTGCTTCTAGCTCTGACAGTGCAGTAATATCTAACAAGTAATATCTGACAATTTCACAACATATACCCAGTACACACAAATCTAAGTAAGGAATGGGTTTAAGAGTATATATATATATATGGACGAGCGATGTCAGAGCGGCATGGACTAAGATACAGTAGAATAATCTAGAATACAGCATATTCATATGAGATTATTAAAATGGCGCCGAAGAGGATGACTGATGTTTTACATGCTTCTAACCAACTGTGCTATTTTGTTAGATTTTTGGAGTTGTTGGTAATTTATTTGTAAACTTATTTTGTACATAATGTTGCTGCTACCATCTCTTATGACCAAAAATAACTTTTGGACATCAGAACCGCGATTACTCATCTCGAACTGGAAGAAGCTTTTTTCTTTAACGAGACCGACGAGAACAAACAAGAAAATGCTCATCCAGAAGCGGCGCTCCTAGTGGTAGGCAAACTTAAATCAGTTTTACCAACTTTTTACCATCATGTCACATGTGCAACCAAAGGGGAAAAAGAAGCTCTCCCCACCCTCCATTTGGCAAATCTGACCATAGTTCTATCCTCCTGATTCCTGCTTACAAGCAAAAACTAAAGCAGGAAGTACCAGTGACTCGGAAGTTGTCAGATGATGTGGATGCTACGCAACAGGTCTGTTTTGCTAGCACAGACTGAAATATGTTCCGCAATTCATCCAATGACATTGAGGAGTATACCACCTCAGTCATCGGCTTTATCAATAAGTGCATCGACGACGTCATCCCCACAGCGACCGTGCGTACATATCCCAACCAGAAGCCATGAATAAACAACATCCGCATCAAGCTAAAGGCTAGAGCTGCCGCTTTCAAGGAGTGGGACACTAATCCTGCTATGCCCTCAGACGAACCATCAAACAAGCAAAGTGTCAATACAGGATTAAGATTGAATCCTACTACACCGGCTTTGACACTCGTCGGATGTGGCAGGGCTTGAAAACTATTATGGACTACAAAGGGAAACCCAGATGCGAGCTGCCCAGTGACGCAAGCCTACCAGATGAGCTAAATGCCTTTTATGTTTGCTTCGAGGCAAGCAACACTGAAGCACGCATGAGAGCACCAGCTGTTCTGGATGACTGTGTGCTAAGGCTATCTGTAGCCGATGTGAGAAAGACAGGTCAACATTCACAAAGCTGTGCGGCCAGATGGATTACCAAGTGTCTTCAATTACATTTTCAACCTCTCCCTGACCGAGTCTGTAATACCTACATGTTTCAAGCAGACCACTATAGTCCCTGTGCCCAAGGAAGCGAAGGTAACCTGCCTAAATGATTACCGCCCCGTAGCACTCAAGTTGGTAGCCATGAAGTGGTTTGAAAGGCTGGTCATGGCTCACATCAACAGCATCCTCTTGGATACCCTAGACCCACTCCAATTCCCGCATACCACCCCAACAGATCCACAGATGACGGAATCTCAATCGCACTCCACACTGTCCTTTCCCACCTGAACAAAAGTAACACCTATGTGAGAATGCTGCTCATTGACTACAGCTCAGCGTTGAACACCATAGTGCCCACAAAAGCTCATCACAAAGCTAAGGACCCTGGGACTAAACATTAACATTAACGCGACTGTAGTGGAGCAGGTCGAGAGTTTAAAATTCCTTGGTATCCACATCACCAACGAACTATCATGGTCCAAACACGCTAAGACAGTCGTGAAGAGGGCATGACAAAACCTTTTCCCCCTCAGGAGACTGAAAAGATTTGGCATGGGTCCCCAGATCCTCAAAAGTTTACACAGCTCCACCATTGAGAGCATCCTGAGCGGTTACATCACCACCTGGTATGGCAACTGCTTGGCAGCTGACCATATCAATTGAATTTGACCACAGTTGGACTCCAAGTTGTAGAAACATCTGAAGGATGACCAATGGAAACAGGATGCACCTGAGCTCAATTTTGTGTCTAACAGCAAAAGGTCTGAATAAACATGTAAATAAAAAACATCTAAAACCCTGTTTTGCTTTGTCATTATGGGGTAGTGTCCATTTTAGAGTAAGGCTGTAATGCGGCAGGGTAGCCTAGTGGTTAGAGCGTTGGACTAGTAACTGGAAGGTTGCAAGTTCAAATCCCCGAGCTGACAAGGTATAAATCTGTCGTTCTGCCCCTGAACAAGGCAGTTAACCCACTGTTCCTAGGCCGTCATTGAAAATAAGAATTTGTTCTTAACTGACTTGCCTGGTTAAATAAAGGTAAAATAAAAACGTAGTAAAATGTGGGGGAAGGGGTATGAATACTTTCTGAATGCACTGTACAGGGATTTAGGTTGTCATTTGGGACACACCCTTGGACTGCGTCTGTAAACAAGTTAGACCACACAGCTGTTGCTTTGCATCACACTGCTTGCTGATGGTGGTATCACACTGTTGGTACACATTTCACGTCTGCTAACAGAGCTGAATGTAAATATGTCACCAGACTGAGGTAGTTGGCGCGTGAGAAGGAACACATTTGCCCTCAAGAAATCTTTGGGAAACAAACATCTGAGCACATCCGTTAACACACACGTTGACACAAACGCAGACACACAAGCACACACTCAATTACATCTACCTGATTGGCATTCAGAGCTCAAGCAGTGTGAGTATTATATGAAATATGGTGAGAATATTTTCTAGGAAATGTGTATTACGTAGTTGTGGACTTTGGCAGTGTTTATGAATGCCCCAGAGAGGATTCTGTTGGACAGAGGATGTTCATTTAGATGAACTTCACTTAATCACCTTGGCAACTTCTATGGATGTGAAAATGGCTTGATGTCCTTTACCATCCTCAAGGTAAGAGCCAGGGGCATGTGGAAGGTTCAATCAAACCTGCTAATCCTCTTCAATCACTGAAAACAACCGAGACCCTACACAAGAACAGGCTAGCTAGCTCTCCAACAGGGTTAGGACCACAGAACAGGCTAGCTAGCTCTCCAACAGGGGTAGGACCACAGAACAGGCTAGCTAGCTCTCCAACAGGGGTAGGAACACAGAACAGGCTAGCTAGCTCTCCAACAGGGGTAGGAACACAGAAGAGGCTAGCTAACCGGGGTAGGAAGACAGAACAGGCTAGCTAGCTCTCCACAGGGGGTAGGAACACAGAGCATGCTAGCTAGCTCTCCACGGGGTAGGAAGACAGAACAGGCTAGCTAGCTCTCCATGGGGGTAGGAACACAGAACAGGTTATCTATCTCTCCACAGGGGTAGGAAGACAGAACAGGCTAGCTAGCTCTCCACAGGGGTAGGAAGACAGAACATGCTAGCTAGCTCTCCAGAGGGGTAGGAACAAAGATTGCCAACAGTGACACGTCTTTTATAAGACACAAACTACATTACAAAGATTCAAATCTACAGTAGCCTATTCATGAGTAACTAGACACGGTCAGTAATAGTGTTAATAGATGTCATGACATACAGATAGATCTGTACTGATAATACCTAACAGATTTCTCTATGTTCTTGTTTCAGTTATTTTTCCCAGAGGGTAACAAAAAGGTATATCGTAAAAAATTGAATCTAAACACAGCTAATCATTCCCAGCCACCGGGCGCACCCTGAGGAGCTAAGGCTTCAACTGTCTCTGTTAGGGGTCCGCCATTTAGAGACCTAGGAAAGCAGTGCTTGTTTGAAGGCTCTACATCTGGTACAGTCACAGCTCGACCCCCTGCTGCTGCTGCTTTATTAGTGATAGAAACCATATTGCTGGATCTGGGTTGAGGACGTGATGAAGACGGGGTGGCAGGCAAAGGCAGGGAGGCAGGCTGGGGGTGAGATGGTCCACAGGGAGGGAGGGAGGTTGGGGGGAGATGGTCCACATGGAGGGAGGGAGGCTGGGGGGGAGATGGTCCACAGGGGAGGGAGGGAGGCTGGGGGGGGATGGCCCACAGGGAGGGAGGCAGGCTGGGGGAGATGGTCCACAGGGAGGGAGGCAGGCTGGGGGAGATGGCCCACAGGGAGGGAGGGAGGCTGGGGGAGATGGTCCACAGGGAGAGAGGGAGGCTGGGGGAGATGGTCTACAGGGAGGGAGGGAGGCTGGGGGGGAGATGGTCCACAGGGAGGGAGGCTGGGGGGGGATGGTCCACAGGGAGGGAGGGAGGGAGGGATGGTCCACAGGGAGGGAGGCTGGGGGGGGGGGAGATGGTCCACAGGGAGGGAGGGAGGCTGGGGGGAGATGGTCCACAGGGAGGGAGGGAGGCTGGGGGAGATGGTCCACAGGGAGGGAGGGAGGCTGGGGGAGATGGTCCACAGGGAGGGAGGGAGGCTGGGGGAGATGGTCCACAGGGAGGGAGGGAGGCAGGCTGGGGGGGAGATGGTCCACAGGGAAGGAGGGAGGCCGGGGGAGATGGTCCACAGGCAGGGAGGCAGGCTGGGGGAGATGGTCCACAGGGAGGGAGGGAGGCTGGCAAAGGCAGGGAGGCAGGCTGGGGGGGAGATGGTCCACAGGGAGGGAGGGAGGTTGGGGGAGATGGTCCACAGGCAGGGAGGCAGGCTGGGGGAGATGGTCCACAGGTAGAGAGGGAGGCTGGGGGAGATGGTCCACAGGGAGGGAGGGAGGCTGGGGGAGATGGTCCACAGGGAGGGAGGGAGGCTGGGGGAGATGGTCCACAGGGATGGAGGGAGGGAGGGAGGCAGGCTGGGGGAGATGGTCCACAGGGAGGGAGGGAGGCTGGGGGGAGATGGTCCACAGGGAGGGAGGGAGTCTGGGGGGAGATGGTCCACAGGGAGGGACGGAGGCCGGGGGAGATGGTCCACAGGGAGGGAGGGAGGCCGGGGGAGATCGTCCACAGGGAGGGAGGAAGGCTGGGGGAGATGGTCCACAGGGAGGGAGGCAGGCTGGGGAGGAGATGGTCCACAGGCAGGGAGGCAGGCTGGGGCGGAGATGGTCCACAGGGAGGGAGGCAGGCTGGGGGGAGATGGTCCACAGGGATGGAGGGAGGGAGGGAGGCAGGCTGGGGGAGATGGTCCACAGGGAGGGAGGGAGGCTGGGGGAGATGGTCCACAGGGAGGGAGGCAGGCTGGGGAGGAGATGGTCCACAGGCAGGGAGGCAGGCTGGGCGGAGATGGTCCACAGGGAGGGAGGCAGGCTGGGGGGAGATGGTCCACAGGGAGGGAGGCAGGCTGGGGAGGAGATGGTCCACAGGGAGGGAGGGAGGGAGGGAGGGAGGGAGTCAGCGGTAAGGAGACATACTGATGGTTGGTCCACATTGGCAGGAGCCACAGATGTTCTCTTCAGTCGCATAAGCAGTACATGTCAGTCGCCTAAGCAGTACATGTCCCCTCAATACACAGTCTCCTGGACACTACCTCTTGAACAGTCGATGTCCCCACAATACACAGTCTGTTGGTCAGTAAACATCACCACAATACACAGTCTGTTGGTCAGTAAACATCACCACAATACACAGTCTGTTGGTCAGTAAACATCACCACAATACACAGTTTGTTGGTCAGTAAACATCACCACAATACACAGTATGTCCGTCTCTCTCTCTCTCTCTCTCTCTCTCTCTCTCTCTCTCTCTCTCTCTCTCTCTCTCTCTCTCTCTCTCTGCCTCTCTGTCTCTGTCTCTCTCTCTCTCTCCCTCTCTCTCTCTCTCTCTCGCTCGCTCTCTCTCTCTCTCTCTCTCTCTCTCTCTCTCTCTGTCTCTCTTTGTCTCTGTCCGTCTCTCTCTGTCTCTGTCCGTCTCTCTCTGTCTCTGTCCGTCTCTCTTTGTCTCTGTCCGTCTCTCTCTGTCTCTGTCCGTCTCTCTTTGTCTCTGTCCGTCTCTCTCTGTCTCTGTCCGTCTCTCTCTGTCTCTGTCCGTCTCTCTTTGTCTCTGTCCGTCTCTCTCTGTCTCTGTCCGTCTCTCTCTGTCTCTGTCCGTCTCTCTTTGTCTCTGTCCGTCTCTCTCTGTCTGTCTCTGTCCGTCTCTCTCTGTCTCTGTCCGTCTCTCTTTGTCTCTGTCCGTCTCTCTGTCTCTGTCCGTCTCTCTTTGTCTCTGTCCGTCGCTCTTTGTCTCTGTCCATCTCTCTTTGTCTCTGT